>NC_046644.1:2275440-2575440 GCF_900324485.2 Mastacembelus armatus | reverse complement strand
ACACATACACACTACATGTGTCATGTTAGAACACTCACACTTGACATAACTTTACAGTACAGTACAATGACCGAGTTTAATGTATCTGTATGAACATTACATTACACTGAATATCTTCCCACAGGCTGTGGGAGGTTGTAATGGATATTCTTTGATTTAATTTTGATATGATGCACATCCAGTCCATTGAAGCAAAACATAATTGGGAGGTTAATTGATAACAAAAATTGTTGTTAGTTTCTGACCTAGTGTAGCGAAGACAGAGTTATTGTGTATAACAATGTTTTCAAACTGGCTTTGCACAGCAAACTATTGTTGGTGGATGACTGCAGTAATGATGCATAAACATTTCTGACTTTGGTGACTAATAATGGGAGGACAGAAAAACTGAAAATAGTGCCAGATGGTCAGAATTGGACTACAAACAAAAACTCTCACACCAACAGAATGATTAGGATAATCACATAAGGCTTTAATAAATATCAGTGAGCCACATCAGTGTTTCAGCCATTTCTTGTACTGAGGCTGGTATTAGTGTTTTTACCAAATTCACATGACCAGCACACATTAGTAAATTCAGACATATCGTTCCCTGGCAGTGTTACTGTTGTCCAGACACAAGAGCCAGAAGCGGCTCTAACATATAAGTGTTTGCAATCAATCATTGAGTTTGATTTTAGCATGTAGACATGCATTCTGATCTCGGTTTGTGATTCTGGTCAGTTATGTGTTCATCTGCATGCTAAACATAGGTAGTCCATACTATCGCCTGTGCATGAGGGGCTAATTGTTCCCCCTTCTACTTGTTTTTGCATTGTGCCTCACATTGCAACAGTGTCAGCTGACTGGAACCTCTGTTTTACTAAATGTGCTTTTGGTTAAGTAGAGAGGAGAAACCCAAGCTCACAAGTACCAGTGGTGTCTTTAAATGATTTTCAACTTGAACATACTCTGAAGAATGATGTTAACATATTGTATGTACTGTCACTCCTTGTTACTGTTCTTTTGTAAAATTGCTTTCTTTTTAGTGGACTCATTTTTTATATTAAAATAACAATAAACATATTTGAAATATGCTTTATTAACTGGAATATGACTTTAATTTGAATACCTTGTTCATTTCTCTCAACATTAATGGTTGTGAAAGGTGCAGATATTCTGGAGTTGTCTATGAATCACTGCACACCTTGGATAAAAATATACATTTTCCCTGTGTGAAAGGCAGTGACAGCATCTGGTTATGTATAAAGTCGCTGAGTTTTTGGTGTTCAACATGTCAAAATTCTAAGAATTAGAGTTAAAAATAAATATAAACGTGTCCTGAAATGTATTTATTGAGTTCCATAATTCAATAAGAGCCAGTCATTCTCTCTGTCACGCTACTCAGTGATTCAGCTTTATGATCAGCAGCCTCCTGCTCTGGCTGCAATCTCTGCTTTCCCCTTCAGCCATCTTGCTGCTCTGACTGCTATTTAGCTGGTGTCAAGGAAGGCCTTCCTCTGATACTCGCCTCCTAAATGCATGCATCCATCCATCCATCCATCTTCTTCCGCTAATCCGGGGCCGGGTCGCGGGGGCAGTAGCCGAATCAGGGATACCCAGACTTCCTTCTCCCTGGACACTTCCTCCAGCTCTTCCGGGGGCACACCGAGGCGTTCCCAGGCCAGCCGGGAGACATACTCCCTCCAGCGTGTCCTGGGTCTTCCCCGGGGCCTCCTCCCGGTGGGACATGCCCAGAACACCTCCCCAGGAAGGCGCCCAGGAGGCATCCGAAACAGATGCCCGAGCCACCTCAACTGACTCCTCTCGATGTGGAGGAGCAGCGGCTCTACTCCGAGCTCCTCCCGGGTGACCGAGCTCCTCACCCTATCTCTAAGGGAGCGCCCGGCCACCCTGCGGAAGAAGCTCATTTCAGCCGCTTGTATCCGCGATCTCGTTCTTTCGGTCATGACCCAGAGCTCATGACCATAGGTGAGAGTAGGAACGTAGATTGACTGATAAATCGAGAGCTTCGCCTTCCGGCTCAGCTCCTTCTTCACCACAACGGACCAGTACACTGACCGCATTACTGCTGCCGATGTCCCGATCCGTCTGTCAATCTCGCGTTCCGTCCTTCCCTCACTCGTGAACAAGACCCCGAGATACTTAAACTCCTCCACTTGAGGCAGGATCTCTCCCCTGGCCACTCAAGGAGCTGGGTTCCAGAGCCCAGGCTGTGCGTGGAGGTGAGCCCGACTATCTCTAGTCGGTACCACTTGACCTCTCGCACAAGCTCAGGCTCCTTCCCCCCCAGTGAGGTGACATTCCATGTCCCTAGAGCCAGTTTCGGCATCCAGGGATCAGGTCGCCGAGGTCCCCGTCCTCGACCACTGCTTGATCCACTATTCACCAGCCCCTTATGGATCCTCCTGCGGGTGGTGGGTCCACAGAAGGGCGGCCCCACGTCGCTCTTTCAGGCTTTGCCCGGCTGGGCCCTATGGGGGGAGACCCAGCCACCAGGCGCTCACCTACGGGCCCGAACCCCAGGCCTGGCTCCAGGGTGGGGCCCCGGCTTTGCCATGCCGGGCGACGTTGCAGTCCTCGTTTGTCGTTGCATAAGAGGTCACTGAACCGCTCTTAGTCTGGTCCGTCACCTAGGACCTGTTTGCCTTGGAGACCCTGCCAGGGGCATATAGCCCCAGACAACATAGCTCCTGGGATCATACGGGCACTCAAACCCCTCCACCACGATAAGGTGGCGGTTCAAGGAGGGGCTCCTAAATGCAATCAACAGGTGATCTGTGTGTTGGCATCTTTAATGCGGTGGAGCCCTTGGAGTGGAGCGTGGTCTGAACAGTGTGTAAAGGCAAGATGTTCATTTCATACATTAGGTCTGTCTTTGTCAGAACTAGTTGGACGTTTGATTACACTAGTTGGACATATGAGTGCACTAGTTGAACAAAACAATGGTTACTAGTCACACTTTCTCAGCAACTAGTGGCATTTCTGTCCAACTAGTTCCAAGAAAAGCCTTACTAGCAATGCCAGTCACTGCACTAGTAGGACCAAAGTCCCAATTAGTCAGCTTTTTGATGTACTAGTGGCCCTCTGAACGACACTACTGAGACTAAGTTTTACTAGTTAACTAGTGTGCTACAAAAACTGTGACAAGTTTACTTATAGTCACTTATAGTCATACTTATAGTTTACTTTATAGTCAAGCATGATTTTGGCTCATTAGTTAACCAGTGACCAGCATTTGTCTGCACTAGTTAACTAGTGAATGCTGACTGGTAAACTATTTAAGGCCTCTAGGCCTTACTAGTTAACTGGTGAGACTAAAGAATGCATACAAGTTGTTAAATCTCTCTCAATTTTTACTCAAGCCATCAAGATGGTGCCTACATGCAACCTGGTTGAGAAGCCCTAAGTTTCTGGATTTTATTGATAAACAGATAGATTATTATTTTTGAAATAATAGTCAAGTGGAAATTATAAATCTTGAAACCAAAATAAAAGAAATTGAATCAAAAAACTTCCAAAATAGCTCTCCTGACCTTCTTTTAGAATTACACAAGTTAAAGCTTAAGTATGATGAACTCTCACTAAACCAAGCACAGAAGAGCTTGATGAGTATTATGAAAGTGGGGAGAAGGTGGGGAAATTGCTAGGCTGGCGAACTAAACAGCTACAATCAGAAAGAGCCATAAACTCCATTCAGACACTAGACTCGGGTACGGTAACATTTGATCAAAGAGAGATAAATAAGGTCTTTAGGAACTATTACCAGGCTCTTTATAGCTCAGAATACTCAGAGGGTTCTGCAGAGAGACAGCATTCATTCTTGGACACCTTAGACTTTAAGTGAACAGATCTATATTTCATGTCATCTCTTGAAAATGATTTGAAATCTGAGGAACTGCTGGATGCCATCACTTGTATGGAAGGAGGGAAGTCACCAGGGCTGGATGGTTTTTCATCACAAGTTAATTCCACCCTTAATGGAAATGTATCAAGACTCATTGGAAAATGGGGTTTTGCCTCCCACTCTTAACACAGCAGTGATCACTCTATTATTAAAACCTGGAAAGTCGCCTTCTGACTGTGCTTCATATAGACTGATTTCTCTTCTGAACAATGATTATAAGATTCTCTGCAAGGTATTGGCTAAGAGATTAGAACAGCATCTGCCCCAGCTGATCCATATAGATCAAAATGGTTTTGTATGGGGGAGGCAGGGCCTGCATAATACAGTGAGTACGGAAAGTATTCAGACCCCTTTAAATTTTTCACTCTTTGTGTCATTGCAGCCATTTGCCAAAATCCAAAAAGTTCATTTTATTTCTCATTAATGTACACTCAGCACCCCATCTTGACAGAAAAAAACAGAAATGTAGAAATTTTTGCAAATTTATTAAAAAAGAAAAACTGAAATATCACATGGTCGTAAGTATTCAGACCCTTTGCAGTGACACTCATATTTAACTCACATGCTGTCCATTTCTTCTGATCCTCCTTGAGATGGTTCTGCTCCTTCATTGGAGTCCAGCTGTGTTTAATTAAACTGATTGGACTTGATTAGGAAAGGCACACACCTGTCTATATAAGACCTTACAGCTCACAGTGTATGTCAATTGAATGGGAATATCTCTTTGACGTTATGGAGAAGATGGGGTTTCAGGAGAAATTTATGAAATGGATTTGTATTTTATATGCTAATCCTTCAGCTGAAATACTTGGAACAATTTCAAAATGGAACAATTTCAAAATGCACAGGGGAACGTGCCAGGGCTGCCCACTTTCTCCTTACTTTTTGCACTAACAATTGAACCATTGGCTATGGCAATTTGCAATAGTACAGATATTTCAGGTATAACAATTGGGACAACAGATCATTGTATCTCACTGTATGCAGATGACATTATTATATTTTCCTCCAACTTGAAACAGTCTATTCCAAGAATACTCAATCTGATTGAGGCGTTTGGTTAATTTGCAGGGTATAAAATTAACCACTTTAAATCTGTGTTGCTGTTCCTCAATAAATCAGAAAGGCTTCTCCCCCCAGTTCAGACACCCTTCACAATTTCACAAGAGGGTTTCACTTATCGTGGCATCAAAATTACACCAAATATTAATGAAGTGGTGACAGCCAATTATAATTCGGTGTCAGACTCTATCATTAATCTACTAGATAGGTGGACAAAACACCCTATTTCATTTATTGAAATACTACGACTGCCTCGTTTCACACCAATTTTTGGCAATGAAAACTTCCGCCCTGGCAGAGCTGATCAAGGTGTCAGGTTTACGGTACACTGACTCGGTTCTTTTCCCTGAAGGCAATGAAAAACACACAACAACTTTGTACCGAGTATATGCTCTGCAAGTGAAATCACCTCAGTTGCAGATGGAGAGAAGAGACTTTCTTCTCTCCCCCATGCGACCTTGACTCTCTCTTCACTGAGCAGTCTTTTATTTTTATAGTGAGGAACAAACAAGGCACAGGGTGCGTGGGTGCAGTTAGAGTTTTCAGTTACATAGTTCATAAGGTTGTGTGGTTTATCTGGTAAAACAGACACCTGCTAAAACATCTTACACAAACATGGTATTGTCTTCAAATCTTGTTACACAATGACAACAATTGAACTATTGACCCCATGACCCCAACACAAGGTTTTAGAAATTGGAGGAATTAGTGAAGTATCTGATCCTTATAATGAGAAAGGGTTTATGTCCTTTGAAGAAATAAGAGCAAAGTTTGGAATTTTGCAAAAACGCAGTTTCATTCTGTCAAAACAAAGTCAAAGCTTGGCTGAGCCCCCCCATCCACTCTGGAAAGGATCACAATTAACAGCTTGAAAGGTAGAGGACAGGTTTCTTTGCTATATGCACATTTTGTGGCCAGCTCAAAAGAAGCATTTACGGATAGACTTCAGGCATGGCAATCTGACTTACAGTGTGAATTAACAGAAGATGAATGGTGAGCAGCATGCATGTGGGAGTGTACTAAGGTTTATGGTTTTGGGGTTAGAGTTGTGAATACTCTCAGCAAAATGATAAGTAAGAATTTTCCACTCGACCCCTTTATGTTTATTGCACATTTACCCTGTAAATTTCACACTTACCAAACATGAAAAGTTAATGGTTAGCCTCTGTTTATTAGAAGCAAAACGAGTGATTGCAGATGCTTGGAAACAGGAAAAGAGTCCGTGAATTTCTCATTGGATAAATGGAATGACTTCATGTCTTGCTTTGGAAAAAATCACTTATTTTCTAAAAAACAAAATCCAGGTTTTCTAGTCTATTTGGCAGGGATTTTATGGTTATCTGGAGAGTCTGGATGCTGTGTCCTATCTAGAATATATGGACAGTGAAAATGTATGGTCTGTGGAGATTGATTTTTTAAAAAAAATTTATTTCTTGTCTTTTTTTTTGTTCCCATACGATAATGTAACTTGTAAGCTTACTTATATGTATCTGAATAATAACTGTGAGGATTTTACAACAGAGCAAATGGTCACTAACTTAAACCAATGTGGGGGCTGAATGTTTGCTTGACCCTTTCATGGTATGTGGTTCTGTCTGTTTTATTGGTTTAGTGTTTTAGGGTAGAAGGTTGTAAATAACTGCCAGCAATTTGTTTCTTTGATGGTAAGAAGACTGAAGATAGTACCTGAACAATATAATGTGGGGGTCTGTTCAGGATTAGTCCAAAGTACGGTATATAACCTGCTCTTGTAATAAGGATAGCAGAGGACTTCTGCAAGGACGTCCTCTCCGGGCCCGTGATTAAACCTGAGAAGATTCATCACACTTGTGGTTGTTTTCTGAGAATTAGTAACTCCCAAACTTAAAGGTAACATTCAAAAATGAAGGGAAAGTTCCGCTCCGACAAACGGAGGGCTGGAATCCCGCCTGAGGTCAGAACGGGTGTCGGACAGTAGATGCTCCATTCATTTAATAAGTGAGTACAGTGTTATGAATCATTTCTTGTGTATGTCTGCTAAGTGTTGATTTATGTTTTTGGTATGTTTTTGGTCTGCGTCAAAGAAAGCCCTAGGTGTGTGTGTTTGGTAATCACGTGATCTTTGGAATCCCTCGTGGTAATGAGACCAGTGAGTCTGAGGGGCAGACGCCAGATGATGAAAAAATAATCCTAAAAAATAAAAAACAAAAAAGAAGGAAAAAAAAGAAACAACGAGAAAACTCCACTGGCTGAGGATTACAAACGTAAGTCTTCCTTCGGGAAGCCATATGGTTTATTAAGGAAACAACCCGTACGTGGAAAACATGAAAAAATTAAGCCAATACTGAAGAAGTAAGCTCTGATTGTTAATGAGAAGTATGATAATGTTGTTAATGAGAACTAAGCTGTTAAATGAGAAGTACGCTATTGTTGTTAATGAGAACTAAGCTGTTAAATGAGAAGCAAGCTATTGTTGTTAATGAGAACTAAGCTGTTAAATGAGAAGTACGCTATTGTTGTTAATGAGAACTAAGCTGTTAAATGAGAAGCAAGCTATTGTTGTTAATGAGAACTAAGCTGTTAAATGAGAAGTAAGCTATTGTTGTTAATGAGAACTAAGCTGTTAAATGAGAAGTAAGCTATTGTTGTTAATGAGAACTAAGCTGTTAAATGAGAAGTAAGCTATTGTTGTTAATGAGAACTAAGCTGTTAAATGAGAAGTAAGCTATTGTTGTTAATGAGAAGTACGCTATTGTCTATGAGGAGTAAGATGTTATTGTCTATAAGAACCACCTTAGAAATTGTCCCATATCATGAACTGGGCATATGAATGAGGCGATAATGTCATAAGCTTTGTGGTGACTCCTTCAGTGTCTTTTATGCACAATGTGTATACAATACGGGTACGTTGCTCGAAACGAATGCGTCATACAAACTACCTGGCTGAAGTTACCCAAAGTTAGTGTTTGTGTGATAAGATCTGACCATACGATGAGATGGGAAGATCAGTGTGAATGAGAAATTATTGTGTGTGTGTTATAAGCCCAATGAAAGTGTAAGCACCAGCCCCAGTGCTAAATGATGGTAGATAAATGGGTTAAAATGTGTGGTTATACAATGTTGTTGAGAAGGAGAAGAGGAAGTGAAAGAAGGAAAACAAAGAAGGAAGAAATAAATTGGCACTCTTTTCAAGAGTTTAGAAAGGGAGGCAGAAATAGAAGTAAGAAAAAAAGAATGCAGACTAGTTAACTACTCATACACCTGTACTGTATACAAATATTTTGACAAAACTAGTTAACTAGTAAGTTCCAAGATGTTCACTAGTTTAACTAGGGAAAGCCAAATACTCACTATTTAATTCAATTCAGCTATACAAATTCATTTTATTTGTATAGCACCAAATCACAATTCAATCATCTCAAGGCACTTCACAAAAAACTAAAAACCCAACAAATCCCTTATGAGCAGCACTTGGTGACAGTGGAGAGGAAAAACTCCCTTTAATGGAAGAAAAGAACCTCCAGCAGAACCAGGCTCAGTTTGGCCACCTGCCTCGACTGGTTGGGGTGAGTAGAGTAGTCAAAGCTTTTGTTTTACTTTACCAGTTAACGATTGGGCTCAAAATCTTTAATAGTTATCCAGTGACAGCCAAGCTGATCACTAGTTAAATAGTTACACTAAACGCACTGACCATCTGGTGGGGCAAAAGGTGGAGTAGATACTGGCCAGATCACCATTGTATCGTAGGGACCCCAATAGGGAATTTGTGATAAACTACACAAATACATGAAGTAGCCACAATATTCAACCAATATTCCTTTAGGAATGTTATGGAAAAAGATAAAACAAATACAGTTTGTAATATTTTCCTTTATGATGGAAGAAAAAGTCACAGCTGTTATATCCCAACTGACTAAACACTGGCTACAGTCATACCTATTGTTCAGATTTTGTTTTTAAAATAGTAATTTTAGCTTTGAAAGTAAGAGGGGATGAGAGACATACTATTACTACTACTATAATCATAATAATACTATATAACTATAATGATCATCGTCATCATCAGAAATTATGTATTATTTAATCACTAAATGATACCCACAATATAGCCCCCTCCTGCAGTAATGTTTTAATATTAAGAAATTTCTATGGTCTAAGGATTTGGGAGCCTCAAGAGTGCCCAAAGGTTGAAATATATGTCTCTCTGACAATACACATCAGTCTGATTTTCAGGTTTATTTGGTCAGTTTTATTTTAATATTATACGCTTCTTTCTAAGGGTGTTTTGGGGCCCTGGACAAGTTTTGACTTGCCCTGACATTTGTGCTTTTTTCAGTTGCTTTTAAACATATTAATAGCTAAAGTCTGATAACACTGTAATCAAAGACTGAGCTAGTGTATGAAATGAACATCTGATATCAAGGATATGGAATTTACGCTCAAAAGGCTTGCCATAAAAAGGGTTCCTCAGCACGGTAGTAACATAAGGTGTTCACCACACACCAGATCCCGACACACTCTTTGTCACAGACACTTGTACTGTACCAAAATTCCTGATACAGATTAAGGCTGATGTGTAGCACAGGACGATTGACCCCTCGCATCAACTATGACAGCACCGCCCCAGTCCGACACATCCATCTTTGTGACTTTGTTGGGATGGCAGTGAGCCCAGCCTGCATTAGGGACTCTAACACTGCAGCCACAAACCGCACATCCTCCACGAGGTGTTGCTATCTATGGTACCATCTAAGAAGGCAGCAGAATACACAGGATGTGGACACAGCACCTAACCCATGAGGCGTTGGAAAGTGGGGGAATGGGGAAATTGCATTGTTGCAACAGCAAAGTACAAGTACACAGCTGAGTGCCAGAAGTAGCAAAGCTGTGGGATAAACAAGAAATTAAAAATATTAAAAAATTACTAAGTGGAATAAAATTATAAAGCTACAAAGTGTGCACAATATGTGCCTATGGGTATGTACAGTATATGGACATCGATAGATAAATAAATAAATACCAGGTAAAGTGACTACAGTATATTGCACTGATGTGATTTACCTTATAATACAGTATTGTACATGATTACAACAGATGGATGACAAATGTGCAGTGTTAGTAGTGATCATTGTAGAGTCTGAAGAAAAGACCTACGGAATCTCTCCTTCACACAGCGAGGGTAGATCAGTCTGTCACTGAAGCTGCTCTCCAGGGCAGACAGGGCATCCTGCAGGGGGTGAGACTCATGGTCCAGCATAGATGTTAGTTTAGCCAGGACCCTTCTGTCCCCCACCTCCCTCACTGAGTCCAGAGGACAGCCCAGGACAGAGCTGGACTTCTTGATGATCTTGTCCATCTTCTTCCTCCCCCTCACTGTGAGGCTGCTGCTCAAGCAGACCACACTGTACAAGATGGCTAATGCCACCACAGAGTCGTAGAAGGTCTTTTGGTCACCCCAAAAGACCGCAGTCTCCTCAGGAGGTACAGCCAGCTCTGGCCCTCCCTGTACAGTGCGTCTGTGTCAGTTTGTTGTTCAGGTGACCACCCAGGTACTTACATGAGTCCTCTGTTCAATGTGCAAAACATAAACAAAGTGCAGTGGTGAGTCAGAATCTGTTTTCCAGCTCAGAAGATGATCTGACAGTGTTTGTGCAACACTCTGCAGATATACTACGCAAAGCCATTGCCTTAGGATATCATGTTATGTAATCAACTACAACTAACACAAAACTTTTATCACTTGGTCAAAGGCAAAGAATAGGGTGGCATCACAAAACCCCTTGAGTGGAAAATCATACAACTGAACGTAGTATTTCCTCTCCCCCAGTGCGGTGTTGGATGACTTCGTGTCACTTTCATTGGTTCATCAAGATTGTTTTATACATATGATTTATCACCTTTTCGTATGAAACTCTGTAATGATTTTCTTATATCATTTGCCCTATTTAATTTGGCTTTTCAGCCATTTTGCAACCTGTCCAATTTATCAGGCAGTGTCTTAGCAGTGAGTTCAATCACTCACTTTTCTGTTTTGCTAACAGCTGATGCACCAGTCTCCACAAGTTCATCAGGCGTCATGTTGTACTTCTTCATACTGACCAGTCTAATTTGCACTAGTTCGTTACAATAAGCAGTCAATACAAAGGTTTTTTATCTGCTGACTATGGTAACTAACATATTAGATTTTCTTGATTTTGTGTGCACACAACTTAAATGGCCAATAAACAGTGCAGTGCTACACATACAGTACCTCTATGTTTTGGTGCCTTGTATTAAGCTCAAATCTCCACATTTTAGTGTCATTACACTGAAAACCATAGTTAGACAGTGTACTTATATACAAAATTAATTGTTACACACATAGCGACACCCAAGGTACAACTGGTGAATGACAAATCACTATTTGCCTCCCAAAGGGGTATAATTCAACTTTGCTAGGTCCGACTACTTAGCAGAGATGTGAATGCCTAGGTATCTAATATTTCCTGACTGTAGTGGAACAGAAGGTGTGCTCTGAAAGTGGAAGCTAATGGGCAGGATTGACAGTTAACAGAGTATTCAGAAATAGAGGGATATTTGCTTATAAGTGTGATTGTTTCTGAGAGAGAAGAAACTGGGTTTTGAATAAAGAGTAAAATATCATCCGCATAAAGGCTTATCTTGGTGGTGGTGGTGGTGTATATGTGGTATTTGAATGCCATGAATTTTTACATTTTGATGAATTGCAGCAGCTAAAGGCTCAATAAATATGGCAAAGAGAGAGGGAGAGTTGACAAGTACCCCATCAAAGAGCAAAGCTTGGAGATATTTGGTCATTTGTTCAGAAGCCCTTTGCTGTACAGAGTCTTAGCTCAAACAGGTTCATTCTGTCTTATTTTTCTTAATAACTTTATAAGTTTCTTTTTTCAGACAGTAGCCTAACAAGTGAACAAGCAGGCGCTCCGAATGGCGCAACTCCGCCGTGCGTTCCACATAACATGCCAGAGCGCGCACCGGGCAAAGAAGATGCGCAGCAGTTTCCTCTGCGGACGCGTGGGGAGGGGGAAAGAAGCCCTCCAGCGTGATCACTCTAGATCTGAAAGAACTAGTGATGCATTTAGGCATGTATGCTGTATACAGAACCGCCGCACTGCGGTCCTCCCTGATCTGAAGACACTCCGGGGATACTGATAGAGCCGACAGATCGCTGACCCTCTTTGCGGAGACTAACGCCAGCAGAAGAGAGGTTTTACCCGATAAAAAACGGAGAGGGACCTGCTGTAACGGCTCGAACTGTGAGTCTGTGAGAGCGCGTAAAACTACAGATAGGTCCCATTGCGGAGCCAGGGGACGGGTGATGGCGCGCTGCTTGCGCACTCCCCTCAGAAAACGCTTTGTGAGCTGGTGACTGAACACCGATCTGTCGCCAAATCCCTCGTGGCATGAGGAAATAGCCGCAGTGTATGTTTTAATGGTGCTAAATGGCAAGTTTCTTTCCAGTAATAACTGGAGAAAGGACAGAATCGCGGAGAGAGGGCATGCAACAGAAGAAATGCCGTTCTCCGTGCACCATCTCTCAAACGCGGCCCATTTAGCCCCATACGACGCTGTAGTGGACCGGGCGCGCGCCCCTTGTATAGTGGCGACGACGCCAGCAGAAAACCCCAAACTCTCTAAGCGGTTCCTCTCAGTAGCCAAACCCACAGGTGCTGCCTTATTACCAGAGGGCTGACTACCACATCCCCTGCCTGCGACAGAGCAGCCTCCCTCCATGGAATCTTCCAATTCAATTCAATTCAATTCAATTTTATTTGTATAGCGCCAAATCACAATACAAATCATCTCAAGGCACTTTACAAAAACTAAAACTAAAAACCCAACAATTCCCTTATGAGCAAGCACTTGGCGACAGTGGAGAGGAAAAAACTCCCTTTAATGGAAGAAAAAAACCTCCAGCAGAACCGGGCTCGGTTTGGGCGGCCATCTGCCTCGACCGGTTGGGGTGAGTGGATAGAGCAGAGAGAAAAGAACAGCAACAATAAACAACAAATAGACACTGCAAGTTGGTGGGGCCAGTAACTGCACATCAGCGATAAACAGCTCCAGGACCAGGGACACCTGCAGAAGGTACAGAGAGAGAGAGAGAGAGGGAGGGAGAGAGCACAAACTAGGGGAGAGAGAGAGCACTAGGTTAGTAACATTCAATGGTGGAATATACATGAGGTGGGAGAGAAGGGGGGGGGGGGGTTAGGGTAGGGGAGCTCAGTGCACCGATGGTCCTCGGGCAGTCTAGGCCTATAGCAGCATAACTAACTAAGGGATGGTTCAGGGTTGCCTGAAGCCAGCCCTAACTATATGCTTTGTCAAAGAGGAAGGTTTTAAGTCTAGCCTTAAAAGTACAGAGAGTGTCTGCCTCCTGAACCCAGGCTGAGAGCTGGTTCCACAGGAGAGGAGCTTGATAGCTAAAGGCTCTGCCTCCCATTCTGCTTTTGAGAACTCTGGGAACCACAAGTAGGCCTGCACTCTGAGAGCGAAGTGGTCTATTGGGATAATATGGTACTATGAGGTCTTTAAGGTATGAAGGAGCTTGATTATGAAGGGATTTGTATGTGAGAAGAAGGATTTTAAATTCTATTCTATATTTTACAGGGAGCCAATGAAGAGAAGCCAATATAGGAGAAATATGATCTCTCTTGCTAGTTCCTGTCAGGACTCTGGCTGCGGCATTCTGGATTAATTGGAGGCTTTTTATTAAGATATTAGGACATCCAGATAGTAATGAGTTACAGTAATCTAGCCTTGAGGAAACAAACGCATGGACTAGTTTTTCTGCATCATTTTGAGACAGGATGTTCCTAATTTTGGAAATGTTGCGCAGGTGAAAGAATGCAGTTCTAGAAATTTGTTTTATGTGTGAGTTAAAGGACATGTCCTGGTCAAAAATAACTCCAAGGTTTTTTACAGTAGTGCTGGAGGCCAGGGCTATGCCATCTAGAGTAGCTATAATTTTAGAAAAGTTATTTCTGAGATTTTTAGGCCCAAATATAATGACTTCTGTTTTCTCCGAGTTTAAAAGTAAAAAGTTACTGGTCATCCAAGCCTTTATGTCAGTTAGACAGGCTTGAAGTCTGGTTAACTGGTTTGTGTTAACAGGTTTAATAGATAGATATAACTGAGTGTCATCCGCATAGCAGTGGTAATTAATAGAGTGCTTCCTAATGATATATCCTAAAGGAAGCATGTACAGGGTGAACAGAATCGGTCCTAGCACAGAACCTTGTGGAACTCCATAACTAACTTTTGTTCGTGTGGAAGGTTCATCATGGACATGAACAAACTGGAATCTGTCCGATAAATAAGATTGGAACCACTTTAACGCTGTTCCTCTGATACCAATCACATGCTCCAGTCTCTGTAATAAGATGTTGTGGTCAATGGTGTATCGAAACAAGTCCATTATCTGAGGCTAAGAGAAGATCGTTGGTAACTTTCAACAGTGCTGTTTCTGTACTATGATGTGCTCTAAATCCTGATTGGAAATCTTCAAATAGTTCATTCCTGTGTAAGTGGTCTGATAGCTGCTTAGCAACAGCTTTTTCTAGGATTTTAGAAATAAATGGCAGGTTGGATATTGGTCTATAATTAGCCAAGACACCTGGATCAAGACTAGGCTTTTTGAGTAAAGGTTTGATTACTGCAGTCTTAAAGGCCTGTGGTACGTAGCCTGATACTAGAGATAAATTTACCAAGTCCAATAAAGATGAGTTCATTAATGGCAGGGTGCCTTTAAGCAGTCTAGTCGGGATGGGGTCCAAGAGACACGTTGATGATTTCGATGAAGCAACTACTGATGTAAATTCAGAGAGATCTATAGGAGAGAAGCAGTCTAAACATAACTGAGGTCCTACAGATGATTCAAGAGCTACTGTAGTAAAAGATTCATTTATTGCAGGTATAGGAAGCATCTGCTGAATTTTATCTCTAATAGTTGTGATTTTATTTGTAAAGAAACTCATAAATTCATCACTGCTGAGAGCTAAGGGAACACTGGGCTCAACGGAGCTGTGACTTTTTGTCAGCCTGGCTACAGTGCTGAAAAGAAACCTGGGATTGTTCTTATTTTCCTCTATTAGTGATGAATAGTATGCAGTTCTGGCTTTACGGAGAGCTTTTTTATATGTTAGTAGACTGTTTTTCCAGGCTAGAAAAATTTCCTCTAAGTTTGTGGAACGCCACTTCCTTTCCAGCCTTCGTGATGCCTGCTTTAAGGTACGAACATGTAAATTATACCATGGGGCTAGTCTTCTCTGAATCACTAACTTCTTTTTCAGAGGGGCTACAGAATCAAGCGTTTCACGCAGTGAGGTTACAGCGCTGTCAACAACATGATCAATTTGGTAGGGAGTAGGATTAAGGCAGCTGCCCTCCATTATGTTTATACTTGGCATAGATGCAAATAAAGATGGAATCATTTTCTTAAATTTATTAACAGCGTTGTCGGATAAACATCTGCTGTAGTGGAATTTTCTTCCAGACGCTGCATGATCCATCATTTTAAATTCGAAAGTTATTAAAGAATGATCTGACAAAACAGGATTTGGGGGGAAAATTATTAGATGTTCAATTTCGATGCCATAGGTCAGAACAAGATCAAGGGTGTGATTAGGGGGGGAAGATATCCTCATGCACTGCAGAAGGGGAAACCACGATGCTCCGGGGCAGTCCGGAGCTATCAGAATCCCTTGCAGATCCTCCTCCTGAACCCGGGCCAGCAGCTGAGGGATCAGGGTGATCGGCCATGGCCGATGAGCGAAGGCGTCTACCCCCAGTGGAGGGCTGTCCTTCGCACGCAGAGAAAATCACAGGTCGCAGTGCGCGTTGTCGCGAGCTGAAACAGCTTCGTATGCAATAGGCCGAGCGGCACCACCGGCTGAGCCGCTGTCATCATCCCCAGCAGGCGCATCACTGATCGAGCTCTGACACGTCTGCGTGGGGCGAAGTGAGGCAGTAGGGAGGGGAGGGTCGCCGATCTCACGCGTCCAGAGTGGTCCAGGCCCTCATTTGTAATGAGTTCAGTTCCATCCCCAGATACACTATGGACTGAGTGGGCTGGGGCGAGCTCTTTTCCCAGTTTATGGTGAAACCTAAAGAGCTCAAATGATCCACTAGTTCCGCTGTCTGCTGCCACAACTCCTCTGGGGAGTGGGCCAGCAGAGGCAGGTCGTCGAGGTAGAACAGGACTCTCATTCTCTGTCTCCGAAGGGGCTAAACTGCCATCTCGACGCACTTCGAGTAAGTGCGGGGAGCCAGCGAGTATGCCAACGGCAGGCGGACGTACTGGTAGATGGTCCCCTGGAACCGTCAGAATTCCCTGTGTTGGAGAATGATGGAGACATGGAAATACTCGTCCTTCAGATCTATTGACGTGAACCAGTCGCCTCGGTAGGGGCTGAGCCCTCGTTAGCATGTGAAAACTTCTGACCTGCATTGATTTGTTGAGACGCGTCAGATCCAGGACGGGCCTCATCTCTCCCGATTTCTGGGAAACCAGGAATTAAAGGGAATAAAATTCACCGGCCACATTCACCGGTGGAACAACAGAAACAACTCCCTTTGATAACAGCATTTGTAAGGCTGTTAGCAACGCCCGCGCATGCGCCGACAAGGCGAGGCGAGTGTCTATTACCCCGCTGAATGGCGGCGGGGGGCGTGCAAACTGCAGAGTATGGCCGCTGTGGATGAGCTTCTCCATCCAGCGGCCCATCTCGCGGAGCCTGTGCCACTCTGGATAGAAATCCGAGAGTGGACGAGCTGTCATGTGAAGCCCCTCTGCCGCTCTCGGTGACAGCCGTTATACGGCTGTCTGACCCGTCAACGACATGGACATGAGACATGAAAATAGCGAGGATGTCTGACTCGTTATCCGCGGGCGCCCTCTTGTGGTCAAATCAAAGATTAGCCGACAGAGGGCCCACACGAGACAGCTGTGTGAAGGGAGTGTGCTGATTACCATGCTTACTCAAGCTAGCCGGCACATGCTCGGCAGCGAGAGGGCTGCACTGTGTGGGAAATGTGCGTGAAAGCCACGGTTGCCTTTTGACTGGCAGGAGTCGGCTGAGTTACGGAAGAATATCTGCCTTCTAGGGGGATGTAAACATGTTTATTTTCCTCAGAACCATAAACATGACATATACATTCCTTAGAACGTAGAGCACTACACACATTCCCGGCGCACCATACGAACCTTCGCTGTTTGCGGGGGGGTTCGGGTGCCGGGGTAGCCTAGGAGCCTTGGGAGGCCGCCGAGGAGCAGGAGGCATCTGGTCCGAGGAGGAAGTAGTCAAAGCCGCTGGTTGAGGGGGGTGACCGGGAGCGGGAGCTCGGGACTCGCTGGGACATCTCGCCCTCAGGCGATAGTCATGGCGCCCAAAACCTTCCTCACCGTCTCTGGGATGGGGGAGACGTGCAGCCAAATATTCCGGTGCGCCATCGTCTGCCACATGGCAATGCGGGCCGCTCCCACAGCAATGGGGGCGCAGAGAGCCAGAATAGTGCCCGCCATCTTGGTAACCTCCTCTGAGTGATCAGGTGGGAGGGCCTCGGAGTCCGCCGCGAGCTCGGACAGGGAGTGAGCCAGGACGGCGATGTTATTAGCTGCAGCGGTGGTCTGGAAGGCGCACTGGTGGGACCTGTCTCCTAGCTTAGCAGCCCGACCTGTGTGGATGAGCTTCTCCATCCAGCGGTGCATCTCGCGGAGCCTGTGTGTCTCCTGCAGGCCTCCGCCCGGCCCACAGCATGCACTTTGCTCCGAACAGGCTCTGTTAGAGCGCCGGAACCGTGGGAAACCCCCCTACCGTTATGTCAGCCTCCTGCGTGATGGGGGAGAAGGTCGACACCGGAGCCTTTAGCTTGGCTGGCTCCGACGCTGCCGTGGAGAGGCAAGCGGAGATGGTAGGTGATCGAGGCCAAACAGGTACACGGCGTGGCGCCTGCCGGGAATTGTACCGGCCGAAGTGGGTTGAACCAGCTCAGGAGGGACGGGGAGCTGTTAGCAGCCGTCGTGATAATGCCCGGGAGCTCTTGTAATAGCTGAGCCATGGCCGGCAGAGGCGTAGAAGAGGCCGGCGTAGGTCGCTCAGCCAGCATGCTAGCGGCAGACATTTGCACCATTTCGCCCTTGGAGTGAGGGCTCTGCCAGCGTGTTCCGCTCCCATGCAGCCCACGCAGCATGGGTGCAGGTCGTCCCCGAAGATGTAGCCGGTAACACACTCGCTGCAGATTCTGGTGACACCGCAGTCTGCCGAATTCGTATTGTTGGAAGATCCTGTTCTCAGTGCTTAGGCTGAAGAAAAGAAAGGGAAGAGCCCGCCTTATATATGGGACCTGCGGACGTGTGGTCACACGGTGTTACGCTAGTCTTAGTTTTAGACCCAAGTGCGGAAAGATGGAGACGGGGAAGTCGGGAAGCAGGTTCAAACAGTATTTAATAACAAACTGAGGAAGACAACCCAGCTCCTCACTGGGGACTACAAAAGTAAACGTCAAATAAGGTAAGTGGCTAGTCTAAGGAAGGAGCCCCGTGTCGCTTGCTGTCTCTGGTGGCCCGAGGAATCTTCCGACATCCACTCTCTATCGTGCCGAGCTATAAATAGCCTGACAGATGACCAGCAGGCCTGCAGGGTCGCTCGGGAATCCCAGGTGTTGCTGGTTATCCCGATTAACCTGCTAAGAGAGGGAACCACCCACATTCATTCACTCATGGGTAAGAAGACAGAGATTTAGATTAGCACATCAGACAAGACTGAACCTGAAACCCTAACACACGGTTCGGGCGAGTGGGGCCCCGTAAATGATTTTCTCTTCAGTGCGCCGGTGTGAAGAGGGGATATGACCCATAGCGATTTCCCAGAGGGCTGCGCCCCAATGAGACAGAACCTATACAATCACTTATGAATTGTTCTTTATATCCTGTTATATTTGTGCTTTATTTGTGCTAAATATGTAACATGTGTGTCCAGACTTATACAGAGCATCACTGTCAGACCACGGTGTGTCATCTCTGTCATTCATGCCCGTGGTTAATCCATATACTGTAACTATGTGATGTTTTGATTTTCATTTATGTTGTTGCTAACTATTGACTCTGGTTAGTTGCTAAGTTTGAAACTTGCTGGGTGGAAAAAGAAATTATTGTTCCCACTGTAGAAAACCTACAATACTTAAAGAAAAGATTAGTCTCTCGATTTACACAGACTCAGAATTCACAGAATTGCACCATCACAGTCAGGGGACTGTGAACAAATCACCACCAAGGAGGAAGCACCTTCTGGACCAACCACATCATGTCAAGCATGATGAAGGACTAACCAGATGGATTCCCTGCCCAGCGTGGCAAGAGACAAAAAGGCAGAAAACAGAGAAACACCCCCAGATTTACAGAGAGTTTTAGAGATTTGCAGAGAGATAGAGAGATCTCCAGATCTGCAGACTCCTCAAGACCCTTTTTTTCTGAGGAGAAAGACCCTCAGAAAGAGAGCACCTACAGAATAATGAGGCAAAGACTGCTTTTACTGCTCACGCGGAGGAAAGACCAAAAACTAAACGCTTATGTCTCTCCTGGAAACTCGAACCAGCCCAGAATGGAAGGGTCCCAGCCTTAGTAAACCCGAGGTCAAGCACGTAACTAATGGTTGTGCTGGTTGTCTCGCAGTAATCGCAGGTGGTCTCCATAGTTACTTAGAGCTTCCTCCTAAACTGCTGTTTAGACCTCAGACTCACAGAACATAATTTAATCTCAAGATTTCTTTTCCACCACTGCAAACATCCTATGGTTATACTGTTATGTTTTATTTGTTCATTATCTAGTTTCTCTGATCAGTTCTCCGTATTTCCCCCCTATGTAAATAGCATGTATATATTGTCAATAAATCTTAAAAAGACATCTGTGACTGGCATTATTGATGTTAATTCACGCAGTAAATATATCACTGAATCGGGGAACTCTCCGTTAGATTGTAGACTGATATCCTGCATTGTTAAATGATTGCCTGGTTGATCCACCATCAAAGGATCTGATGCCCCGAAATTATAAGAGGTTTATGATATTCATAATTCATATACATAGACATAATAAACACATTCGTGTTCAATACATAGAGGTATTCATATTTGTAACATGTACTAAGGTGGTAGGTTATTAGTTTCCAGAAATATTGTCTATCCATCTATTATCTATACCTGTTTATTCTTATTTTTGGGTCGCAGAGATTTGATGGAGCCTATCCCAGCTTGGGCAAAAGGCAGGGGTACACCCTAAACAGATCACCAGTCCATCGTAAGGCAAATATTCTTAAAATAATTCATCATTTCAGGGTCTTGGAGCAGTGATATATTAAATTTCCAAATTGTTGGTTGTGTGTTTGTTGAAAAGGGAAAAGAGAGACATGGTGCATGGTCTATTGTGTGTGTCTATTGATTTCCAGACATGTTGTGCTCCAGAGGTGTTGAATTTAGCGTTGGTGTTGGATTATACACAATGCTGAAATACAAAAATGTATATTTTGAATTTCTATGTTAATTATTACATACTGTATCTTCCTTCTGGGTCTATAATTGAATCATGACAGGTGAAATTTATTGTTCTACCAATTATAACTTTATAATTAGCAAGATATATGCATGGACATTGTGGAGTTTCCTGTTTCTATAAATGCATCTCTAATAAGACAATGTCTGCCTCTCTTTAAGTATTTTCAGTATTTTAAGCCTTTTAGCTTCACAGCCAACTCCATGAATGTTCCAAGTGGTAATCTTTACAGTGCTCATGGCAAAGTTATTTCTTTAGAAATACAAATTGCAGTGTAAAATATTACAATATTGCAAATACAATATTCCTGTGTGTGTGTGTGTGTGTGTGTATGTGTGTATATGCGTGCTGAGCTAAGATGTGCATTTAGGCCCAGTTAATTTGAGTGTGAAGTACTAAAGGAATGATAAAGCATTTAAATGATCTAGAGGCCTGTTCCCTGAATGTGACGACAAAAGGATACGTATACAACCATGCAGGATGTAGGCACAGACGGTAGAAGATGTATGGTTTTATTTAGAATAGCCATGTTGTCTCAGTTGTGGTACAGCTGGCCGTTGATGTACAGGTTCACCACAATAACAGCCCTGGAACCAGCATAAATTTACTTTATTCAGATGGGGTGCAGATGTCTGTGTGGCTTCATAATGTCTTTGGCAAATTGATTACTGATGCTGAAGTCTGATACTCGAAGATCTTTCCCTTGGCTCTTCACCAGTTCCTTATGTTTAAAGTGTACAAATTTAGTGGTTATCCACTCTCTTCCCTCCCAGCTGGTGCACACAGTGGAAGGAGATATCTGTCTCTGTATCTGAGGGGAGTTTAAGTTGAGTTAGTATAAATTCCTTCATTGTAGCCTCGGAATCCTCCTCTGCCCACTCCAGGATCACAGACACAGTACATCAGACGAACCAGCGGGGACCAAAGGGACAGGACTGGTATATATAGACAAGAACAGAAAGGGGCAGAACAGACACAGGTGAAACTGATTAAACTGATTAACATAACTCTACTGAGGACTACAATGGGGAAACAGGAACTAAACACAAAATAAGAGTCCTCAGCGGGCAACCTGAATAAGGATCATGACATAAAGAACTCTGAAAGAAAGTTAATAAGGTGATCCACCAGGTTTAATGTTTTTAAGTGACGTTCCAACAAGCTGCACTGTGATTGGTCAGAGATGTTTCTATCACTGGTAAAATATTGTTAAAATTGACCTGAAAAAAACATATGCTACTTTTCACACAGTGAAATTCCATCTATGTGAAATGGTGTGTTGACAACTTATTGGTAAGAAAAATATTATTACAAAGTAATCCTTCAGGAAATTCACTTCTGGTGTTTAAAGGCATTTAGGTGCAAAAAAGAACCATATAGCCCTATGGTTAACCATAAGATAAGATGAAGAGAAGAGAAGAGAAGAGAAGAGAAGAGAAGAGAAGAGAAGAGAAGAGAAGAGAAGAGAAGAGAAGAGAAGAGAAGAGAAGAGAAGAGAAGAGAACATAAACTCTACTCATCCCCAAATGGAAATTCCTGTAGTCCTGTAGTCAGTAGTGAGAGTAGTCAGTAGTCAGTCATCATCCGTCATTGTCTAAGGTGTTGTAGAGCCTGCTGGCAGTGGGGATGAAGGTTCTCCTGTACTGATCAGTCCTGCAGCTCAGTGAGGTGAGTCGAAGCAGCTGCTTCTCTGGTCCATCAGGATGATGTGAAGGGGATTGTCAGTGTATTCCAGGATGGTCTCTACCTTTGTCTGTGAGCATCACAGCCTCATTCCAGTCACTGAACCAGCTTTTTGCATCCTTCTGATTTATGCTGCCTCCCCAGCAGACTGTAGCATAAAACAGAACACTTGCTACAATAGTGTGGTAAAACATGTGCATCTTCCTGCAGACGTCTAAGGACCTAAGCTACCATATGAGGAAATGTTGTCTCTGCCCTTTTTTATATAGAACATCTGTGTTCAGTGACCAGTCCAACTTATTGTCCAGGTGCACACCCAGATATTTGTAGGCTGAGACCACTTCAATGTCCACACCACAGATGTTGACTGGATAAGGAGGAGGTTTAGAACTGCTGTATATTAAAATTCACCACCATTTCCTTGGATTTAGGGGTGTTCAGAGATGCAGTTTCCCACCCTGACATCAGATAATCTCAGGAAACAAAGCAGGGATCCACCCCCATACCTTGAGCTTGTCTCTGAGGATGATTGGTTGGATGGTATTGAATGCACTTGAAAATCAAAGAACATAATCCTCACTCAAGATGTTTTCCACAGAGCTGGGACCCTCCCCAACTGTAAACAGTGTCAAACCTGTTGAAGAACTTCACTTCAAGTTCATTGGCTCTGTCCACATCACCTGCTGGTGTCTGGTTGTTCTTTTTTTTTGTAGCCAGTGAAGTTAATTCTCCTCCACACCTATCTGATGTGCTGTAGGTTTTTCTCTATATTGTAGTCCTCAACCTGCTTTGATCACCTCTTCAGCTCATGTTGGACATGCCTGAGGCTTTCTTAGTCTCCAGCTTTAAATGCCTCCTTCCAACTGGTTAAGGGTTGTCTTGATGTCACTAGTGATCCAGGGGTTGTTATTAGGAAAACAGTGCACAAGCTTTGTAGGTACAACAGTGTTTCTACAGAAGTTGATGTAATCTGTGAAACAGTCAACCTGTCTGTCAATGTCCATGCTGTTCTCTTCTGCTCCTAGCAATATGTTCCAGTAAAAACAGTCACATAGAGACTCAATTGCCTCAGGTGTCCATTTCCTGCTGTGATGGTGGTTGCAGGTTGCGTCAGTACACAGGGTTTATAACAGGCGTGCAGTAAGACCAGGTTGTGATCTGACCTGCCGAGTGGTGGTAAGGCAGTAGAGGTATACGCCTCTTTGACGTTTGCATACATTGATTTCAATTGTTTTTCTTGTTGAATTGGACACTGTTTTCATCTGTTGTCTTGTATAGTGTTTTTTTGAGAAACAGTTATTAACACCTCACCTCACCTAACACCTCCAATTCAGTTGGTTTGAACTTACTTTTCCTCTTGCACTCCAAATTCTGCATATTGGACAATGTTAAAACACACAAAATCCTCATTTGAACAGTGGTCTCCAAAGACTTCAGACCCATAATACTGATGTCACACATCATGAGAACTCTGAAGAGAGACTCATCCTAAATCAGCTCCATGTTCAGACCACGACTAGACCCACTACAGTTTGGCTATCAGCCCCGACTAGGAGTTAAAGATACCATCATCTACCTCCTTAATCATGTCTACAACCACCTGGTCAAGCCCCAAACACAGTGAGGTCATGTTTTCGAATTGTGTCTAACACAATCAGGACTTCCCCACTGGGACATAGACTGACAGCAGTGCAGGTGGATGCCCCTGTGGTGTCCTGCATTGTGGATTACCTGACTGGCAGACCACAGTACTTGCGTCTACAGCACTGTATGTCTGTCAGAGTGATCAGCCACACTAGGGTGCTGCAGGGAATTGTCCTCTCTCCCTTCCTATTCATCCTCTACACCTCTCTTCACTCTTCTCATCTTCTATTCTCCATGTGTTACCAGTGTTTCCCACTCAGAGCATGGCAGGGAGGATGGATGAAACACACCTCAGCCAACTGTCACCTCAACAGATGAGAGGTGTGTTTTTCCATAAACAAGTGAAGCATCGGGGTCGTTTGTACTGTGGGATTCTAGATTATCAGTGCCAGAAATTCTATCAACTGCGCTCCGCAAATTAGTTCAGTGTAACAAACGTCAAGGAAAATCCTTTGAACAAAAGGTGATTAATCTGGGCCTTGACCGTTTAAGGTTCAACATCTTGCCAAGTTCTTTTGAGACAAATTGAGAATGGAAAACCTCCCTCTTCTTCAAAGTTGATGTAAATGGTATAAAGATAAACCCATTCCAAGTAGTCAATCTGCTTATCATTAAAGACAGTCGCAATGGAACGAGTGGCCAATGGCATTGGTGTCCAAGGTTTTTTATGAGTCAAAATGGAAAAAAGAAAAGGTAAGTTAAAAGTACAGTATCTTCCGGATTATAAATCACACTTTTTTTATACTCCTCTGGTTTGTCCTGCGACAAAGTAACTATAGTGTATAATTAATCTTTTTTTTTTCAAGTAGTCAGCAGTGTTAGATGGCACTCTTGACTCAAAGATAATATTGTACCACCGAAAAAGTAAAAACATTTATGTTGACACTAAACTAACTCCTAGTATAACACAAGTGAAGATACTGCCCAAAAGTAAGCTATACTGCAGACTTCAAAGTGCAGGTAATAACGTCTGCAGCTGAAACACAGTTTGGAGTGAGTGTCAGCATTCAGACACCCTGAGAGAGGAGGAGGAGACACTGCTTCATCTCCCCCACCCTGAGGGTTTTTTTCTGCTCAACAAGGCTGTTTTTTATACTCCTGTCTGACTTGTAGTCAGTAAAAAGAAAATACGGTAAAAAGATCAGAAGCAGCAAACAACTTCCTGAGGCTCGCTTCTGCGACAGTCCCTCTCCTGAGCATTAAGAATGATTAGAGAGAGGGCTTTAGGCACTTTTGGATTCTTAATATTTGGTATTTAAAGAAGGGTATTTCTCATAACAGATGGGGAGTTTCATGTACATTGAAAGTGAGCATCAAAGTGGGCTCCGCAATTTGCATTATGCAGCCGGAGGTGAGATTGACAAGTCAAAAAGATGCTGTGTTTCCAGAGTCCTTTAGATCATGGACAGAACATCTGTCTTTGCACAAAAGATGGGCTTTGTAAGTGTAATAGAGAACAGGCACCTCATCTGTGTAAGAAGAGAGTCACCACTGTTTTACGACAGCAATAAATACCATTACTGCTTTCCTTTGTATCTTCAGCAGCTAAAGATGTTTTGCTAAATATGAACTGAAACATATATAACTACGGTGGCCGACAAGGCCAAAACACATGCAAGAGAGAAACGCTGCAACAATGAAAACACATGCAAGAGAGAAAACACAACGGAAGTGCACCAGGCCAATAGGGGGACCCCGAACTGAGGGATGTTATGAACAAAGAACTTTTACAGCGGTGAGAGAAACATGTGTAGTGATATAAGCTGCGTCTCATTTCGGAGGCTGCACAATGAGATGCAGCTATAGTTTTGAATTGCAACAGAATGAGCGTCCTCTGATGATTGTTCTCAATATGTTCTAAAAATGTTCTACTACATTTGTTTACTTGATCATTGTTTTTGCACGGTGGGATATCTGAAGGTACATTTTCCATTTATTACTTTTTAAACAGTTGGCTGTCATAACATCCCTCAGTTCGGGATCCCCTTATCGGCCTGGTGCACTTCCGTTGTGTTTTCTCTCTTGCATGTGTTTTTGCTGTTGCAGCGTTTCTCTCTTGCATGTATGTGTTTTGCCCGTTGCGGCGCTTTTGCCCTTGTTGCCCACCGCATATAACTGTGTACTAAGTGTTTCTGCTACATGGCCCTGAAAAATTAACACTTATTGTTTGAAATGTTTGTCTAAAGTTTCAGGTCATGTTTTTCAGATCAAACACTATACCCATTTTAAACTAACTTAATGAACATTTTTAAAGTCACAGTAAATTTGTTAAAAATTCACTTACTGAAAGTATTGCTACAAAGCCAGCCATGCTACAGGATGTGTTTATTGTCTATTATTTTTAAAAAAGTTTCACTGGTGGGCAGGTGGTGGGGCACCCTAGTGTAACCGATATGAATAACTCACTGATCTGATTTAGTTTTTTTATATTGTTTCAATATACACAGTTTATGTTATGAGTTCTATGTTTCATAATAGAATTGGTTGATGAACTTCACGAAATTTTGTTCTCCTGTTATTGTTCTTAAGTTAGGAGAATATAATATTAGGGTGAGGGAACCTTTCTGTGGGAGGTTGTTTGGGAGGGGAATAATAATGGTGGAGCGTATCCGGGGTTTCCCCATGTGCGACATGCGATAGCCTCAGTATGCTTGTTACGAGGCTGATGACTGTACGCACTATTGGGCTCTCCCTGCGAATGACTCTGGTATGACAGTGTTCCTTGGTTAAAATACATATTTGTCGCTGGATAAATGTGATTACTTTCTATTGGCACTTGATTATGATTGAAGTGTGTATTCTGATGTGTTATTTGATTTGAATGATGTACATTGTGATGCTAACTAATTAGCATTGTACGTTGTGTGCCAGAGAAGGAGAAGCTGTCGCCTGCTGATCCATTGATTATTTCCCATTGTTACAGGTATGTCGTTTAATTATTTCTGGGTTATGAAAGAAAAGAGATTTAGTTGACAGTGAATGTGTATTGTACGTAGAGTGTTACGGGGAAAATCTGGCGATTCATGCTGTGTGTGACGCATGTTGTGCGGCTCATATGTGGTAAGTTGCTAACCATATTGGGTGATGTGACGTACTGGAATATTGATATATTTATGCAAATAATATGGTTTGCAGTGTTATTTCATCATAGTATGTTTAGTGTGTAAACACTTGTACTAATGGACAAGGTAATGTAATATTGTCAATATAATATTGTAATGTTTATATTATTATTGTAATGTATTCATAGGAATAATAATGGTGGAGCGTATCCGGGGTTTCCCCATGTGCGACATGCGATAGCCTCAGTATGCTTGTTACGAGGCTGATGACTGTACGCACTATTGGGCTCTCCCTGCGAATGACTCTGGAGAAGCTGTCGCCTGCTGATCCATTGATTATTTCCCATTGTTACAGGATGGAATAAAGGAAAGTGCTGAATCTCATTAAGTGATCAAGTGGGCTTCATATGTGTGGTAGTAACCAGTCCAGACATGCTACATAATTTGGTGCCGTGACCCGGATCGCCAGATCTGCAGCAGCTGATCGCTGGGGTTCGACAACAAAGAATCACAACGCTCTGAAACCGAGAGATAAGGACTCTTCACCGTTAATGTTTTGGTGGCGGTGTCTGGACATGGAACTGAATTGAATAACTGGACTGTCATTTTACACTTTTCACACAGGATCTTACACTTTGCATATATTAGACTGTTTTCTTTTTTTGTTTGTTTGTGTGTGTTTTCATCAATAATCCACCATTCCTGGTATGGCTGAGGGAGGGTGGAACAACGATTTGGTAACGCCATACATTGGCAGGGGTCGCGGGTTCTCTGGGGTATCGGACCCTGTGGTCGGCAAACCACGTGTTTTGGTGTATGATTCTGCGACTGGTCCGACCACGTCGCCTAAAGAGTCAAGTAAACCAAAGTCTTCTACTCCTGCCAGTGTTGGTAGTGTCGATGTCACGCAACAGCTGCGCGACCTTATCGATGAGCTTGGGAACCAGATTGGCGATTCAATTGTTTCACGGTTACTAACTACTCAGAATTTTCCACCACCTGATTCTTCCCCATCGGTTGAACATCAACCTCCGGAGGCCCTCCCCCTCTCTACAAGCCTGGATTTGTCCAAGTTAAATCTGATAGTCAGAACTGACATTAGAGAACCACAAATGTTCAAGGGGGATGATAGTGATAAATGTTCCATCCTGGAATGGATTGAACAGATGGAAGTGTATCTGTCCAAAAAGGGTTGCAGCAAAGCCGATAGTGTGGAAGAAATAATGAGCCACCTCAGTGGCCGGGCAAGAAGTATTGTCAAGGTTAAGCTGAAAAGCAGTCCAGTTGCTGTACTCTGTCCGGAGGTCGTTTATGAGGCACTGCAACACTATTTTAGTGAGAGTCCTAGCTCGTGCCAGCCGTTGGCTGACTTTTATGCGACGCAGCCAAAGGGAGGCGAGCGTCCTATTGATTATTGGGTCAGGTTGAATGAAGCAGCTGAGATAGCGGACGCTCACCTGAAAAGATACGGTAGCAAGATGGAAAATATGAGTTCAGAGGTTGCAATAGTGTTCATCAGAAATTGCCCTTATACTGACCTTTCCAGCGTCTTTAGGTGTAAGCCCATAAGCAAATGGTCAGCTGAGGAAGTCCAGGAAGCCATCGATGAGTATGAGAGGGATCGTAGGTCCTGGAAAGCAGTCCCACCTGTGCCTAGGGTTGAGGTAAATCAGGCTGTCGTTACTGAGAAAGCAGTAGGAACTCAGGTAGCCATAGCGAGCGGAAGCGGGGTAGCTACCTCACCAGTATGCATCACAGGTGTTCACACTAAACCAAATGAAGTCAGTGAGTCAGGTACTTTAGAGCGGGTGCTGAAAATGTTGGAGGGGGTGTTGGGACGCACGACCTTACCTGTTTCAGAGGTAAGGCCTCGGACGTCTCAGTGGTATCGGGCTTCTCCGTGTGCAGTATGTAGAGATCGATCCCATTCGACTCGCTCACACTGTATGAAAGAGAAAAGGTGCCTTAATTGTTTTGAGTTTGGGCACCAACGTAGGCAGTGTCACAGGGTTGCTGCCCCGGGGGTGGGCCAGACTGGCAATGACCAGGAAAACTAGATTGCTCACACTGGAGAGAGGGCAGTGTGAGTGTAGAGAGTCAACCTCTCACCGGTGGGAATGATCCTAGGGTCATCTATAGTAGCCAATGTCAAACTGAGTCAAGTGGCAGCATTATCTTGTTCCAAAACATTGCAGAATTGGAAAGGGCTGATAGTTTGTTTCATACAGAGGTGTTGGTGAATGATGCGGTCACTTGCCAAGGCCTGTTGGACACTGGTTCTATGGCATGTACTATTAACGAGGAAGTTGAGAGCAGGTTACTGGAGGCATGTGGGGCTCTGGAGCCTGAGCAGTCCCATGCTGATGTCTTGATTGTTGGTTGTGGCGGTGTCCAGGTCAAACCTAAGTGTATCCACCGGCTGAAGATGTGGGTGTATGGATTTCCAGTGATAGTGCCTACCTTGGTTGTACCGGGGCAAAAGGATCAGTTAATTGTCGGTACTAACGTCATTAAGTACGTCCTGAGTCAACTCAAACGGTCGCAAAGCTATTGGCGTGTCATGAATCAGCCAAATTTTACAGGAGAACCAGAAATCCAGCGGTTTTTGTGCATGCTGTCTGGACATGATAGATGGGAGGGTGGCAGTATCCCAACTGTTGTCGGTGCCGCTAAGCTCTCTCAGGCTGTCATGCTCTTACCTCACCAGGAACATCTCGTGTGGAGTAGACTCCCGACCAAATCTGCTATTTCAGCAGGCAGTACTGTGTTGATTGAGCCGTCTAGGTCACAAATCCATAGGAAGGGCGTTCTTGTGGGGCGAGTTATAGCTACCTTGCCTGGTGACGGATGGGTGCCGGTTAAGCTGATCAACTTGTCTGATAAACCGGTCATGTTGAGACGTAATACTAAGATAGCAGATGTTTCTCCTGTTTTGGCAGTGGAAGACCTCGACGTGCAGCCGGGATACGGTGATGGGGAAACTATAGATGTGCAGAGTCAGTTTGTCTCCTCTAGCGCAGTTGCAGGGGCCAGTGTTCCTTCTGATATTCGTGAGGCACTGCAGAGGCTTGGGCTTAGTGATCTTGACATTGAAGCGTGCGAGGTCACTCCATATTGGAAGGATAAGCTCCTGGGGTTGATTCGGGGATATCAAGATGTGTTTTCTAAACATAAGTTAGATTGTGGTAAAGCCAAGGAGTTCGTTCACAGGATTCACCTGTCAGATGATCGCCCGTTCAGACTCCCGTACCGGCGCGTTCCGCCTGCTCAATACCAGAAACTGAGAAAAGTGCTCTCAGAGATGGAGGAACAAGAGATTATCCGCAAGTCTTGCAGTGAGTGGGCATCCCCATTGGTTCTGGTATGGAAAAAGAGTGGTGATATTCGTGTTTGTGTCGATTACCGCTGGCTTAATGCTCGGACTGTCAAAGATGCTCATCCCTTACCGCACCAAGCAGACTGCTTGGCGGCTTTGGGGGGAAATGCAGTCTTTAGCGCGATGGACCTTACCTCCGGCTTTTATAACATTGCGATGGCGGAGGAGGACAAAAAGATGACGGCATTCACAACACCAATGGGGCTCTTTGAGTTTAATCGCTTGCCACAGGGGCTCTGCAATAGTCCTGCTAGCTTTATGCGCCTGATGACGAACATCTTTGGTGATCAAAATTTCTTAACGTTACTTTGTTATTTGGACGATTTACTTGTGTACGCCCCAGATGAAGAGGAGGCCCTTAAGAGGCTTGAGATGGTTTTCAGTAGGCTCAGAGAGCATGGGTTAAAATTAGCCCCCAAAAAGTGTCATTTCCTCCGAAGGAGTGTGCGATTTTTAGGGCACATCATTGACAGCTCGGGAGTAGCGACCGACCCAGATAAGGTCAGCGCTATTGCAGCGGTGACTGAGCCTGACTTGATGATGGAAGACGGGGTAACCCCATCTCAGAGGAAAATTAAATCGTTCCTTGGAATGGTGTTGTATTACCAGAGATTCATCCAGGGTTGTTCCGCCATTGCAAAGCCCCTGTTTGCTTTGACAGCTGCGCCGAGAGGCAAGAAGCCTCTGGGAAAGGGTGCTTCGTTTAGGAGGCTGAGACCTGATGACTGGAAGGAAGAGCACAGTAGGGCCTTTCAGCAGTTGAAAGCTGCTCTGATGAGTTCTGTAGTACTGACACACCCTGATTTCAGCCGTCCGTTTGTTCTGTCTACTGATGCTTCCATGGATGGGTTAGGTGCTGTGCTGTCGCAGGTTGCAGAGGGTGAAACTAGAGCTCGGCCGATAGCTTTCGCCAGCAAAGCCCTCACGCGCTCCCAGGCCAAATATCCTGCTCATCGGTTGGAGTTCTTGGCTTTGAAGTGGTCCGTCTGTGACAAGTTCAGCCATTGGCTGAAGGGGCATGATTTTGTCGTATGGACGGACAACAATCCCCTGACCTATATCCTTACCAAGCCTAGGCTCGACGCATGTGAACAGAGATGGGTTTCCAAGTTGGCGCCCTTTCGTTTCAGCATCAAGTACATACCTGGCAGTAAAAATGTGGTGGCTGACGCTCTAAGTCGTCGACCCTTTGTCCATAACTGTGTTAGTCAGAGGCTACTGAATGAGCCTTACAATGTGTTACTTGGGGAAGCAGAACAGTTTGAGAAAGAGATGGTGCAAGACGCATTCAGGCTTAGCGCTGATATGTTGAGCGCCGATTGCCCTTCTTGTGAAGTGCCAGGCCATTGTTCGCTCTCTAGTGCCGAGGTATCCGCAGTGTTAGAGGGTCATAAGGGCTGGGAAGCGGGAGTCGAATCAAGAGCAATCTCTTGGATTGCCCAAGACACCCAACATCTGTTGCCTCCTGGGCTATGCCCATTACTAGTCTTCTCACTAGACGAGCTTCGTGATAGGCAACAAAACGATCCTTGGTTGTCCAGGGTCTTGTTTTACGTCAGTAGGGGCAAGAGGGCCTCTCGGTGTGAACGTGCCGGTGAGACATATAAGGTGCTCAGAGTGTTGAAACAGTGGGATAGATTAAAGATACTTGATGGTGTATTGTATCGTGTAAGCAAAGACAACGTGACTGGAAAGAAACGATTACAGTATATGGTCCCATCTTCTCTGATCATACAGGTGATGACTGGCATCCACGATGAAGCGGGGCATCAGGGCCAAAGTAGGACCATGCATTTGGCCAGACAAAGGTTCTTTTGGGTCGGGATGGAACGAGACATTCGTAGGTACGTTAAGTGCTGTAAGCGCTGTGTAGTCAGTAAAACTCCTGAACCTGAAGCCAGGGCTCCTCTGGAGAGCGTAAAAACATTGCGTCCAATGGAGTTAGTATGTATCGATTTTTGGACCGCAGAAAGTTCGAAAGGTCGTAATGTGGATGTGCTGGTCATAACTGACCATTTCTCTCGGATGGCTCATGCTTTCCCATGTCGGGACCAGTCGGCAAAACAGGTAGCGCGACAGTTGTGGGACCGTTATTTTTGTGTGTACGGGTTTCCTGATAGGATTCACTCGGATCAGGGGGCCAACTTTGAGAGCCATCTGGTCCAGGAGTTGCTGCAGGTTGCCGGAGTAAAAAAGTCCCGAACAACTCCTTATCATCCCATGGGGAATGGTAGTGTCGAGCGCTTCAATAGAACCTTGGGCAGCATGATCAGAGCACTTCCGCCAAGGTCTAAGGAAAGGTGGACACAGCAACTCCAAACACTGACTTTTGCGTATAATTGTACTGCCCATGAATCTACTGGCTATGCGCCGTTCTATTTAATGTTTGGTAGGATCCCGAAGTTGCCCGTGGACGTAATGTTCAGCAACATTGAAAGAGACTATGATGTTGTTGATTACGACAAATATGTGAAGAGGTTAAAAGATGACCTAAAGGAGGCACTTGCAGTTGCTCAAAAGAATGTTGACACTAGTCAACAACGTCAGGCCGAGTTGTACAACAAAAAAACAAAAGATCACAACATTGAGTTGGGCGACCAAGTTTTACTGGCCAACAAGGGTGAACGTGGGAAGAGGAAATTGGCGGACAGGTGGGAATCTACACCCTATAAGGTTGTTGCGCTGAACCCGCAGTGCCACATTTACCACATTCGTAACGCCAAGACAGGTCAGGAGAAAACCGTTCACCGTAATTTGTTGTTGCAAGCTAATTTCCTCCCACTTGAGTGGGAGGAACCTGTATTATCTGAGGATAGTGATGGATCTGTCCTTAGCAGTAGAAGTGTGTCATTGGATGATGTTGCAGGTCCGGTATCCGAGTTGTGTTCTTTGTCTGAACGAGTTGCCAGTTGGGTGGAAAGGACCGTTGCCACGGATGACTCCCAGCAAGAGTCGTCCCGTAGATCTGATAGTGTCGAATCGCTGAATGTCGTTCCTGAGTTGTTGGAACAGGAGCAATTTGATTCAAAGAGGGGTTGTGCCGAGGAGCAAAGCAATGTAAGTAGTCCGGATGAAGGACGGAGTTGTGATTCTTTCGGGGTTGCATCTGAAGCAGGTCACCAGAGTAACCGTCTTATTTCACCTGTTGAAACTGTCAAGCCGCCTCCTGGCCCAGTGGAAATGGGAGTTCGAACCAGAGTGGGCAGGATTGTGCAACCAGTCAACAGACTGATAGAGAACATGACTCAATCTATCAAAACTCTGAACCCGGTTGGTGGAGTTGTAAGATCTTTATTGAGATAGGAGCGTATTGCATTACAGCATTGGGTTTTATTATTTTGAGTTTTAGAATACTGCACCTGAGAGTCAGTATGTTATTGTTCCAGATCAAAGATGAAGTTTCATCTGATATAAACGGTGTATAAGGCACCTTTTGCGGGTGATTGCGGTGGGCCTGATCAATCTGCCGTACTCACCTTCCTTGTGAATGGGAAATATATTTTATTGCACAGTGTTCTGGGTAAACGTTGATAAAGGTAATAACTCACTGACTCTGGTGTATACTATCCATGTAATAGTCAAAATTTGTGAAGTTCAGGGAGGAGGATGTAACCGATATGAATAACTCACTGATCTGATTTAGTTTTTTTATATTGTTTCAATATACACAGTTTATGTTATGAGTTCTATGTTTCATAATAGAATTGGTTGATGAACTTCACGAAATTTTGTTCTCCTGTTATTGTTCTTAAGTTAGGAGAATATAATATTAGGGTGAGGGAACCTTTCTGTGGGAGGTTGTTTGGGAGGGGAATAATAATGGTGGAGCGTATCCGGGGTTTCCCCATGTGCGACATGCGATAGCCTCAGTATGCTTGTTACGAGGCTGATGACTGTACGCACTATTGGGCTCTCCCTGCGAATGACTCTGGTATGACAGTGTTCCTTGGTTAAAATACATATTTGTCGCTGGATAAATGTGATTACTTTCTATTGGCACTTGATTATGATTGAAGTGTGTATTCTGATGTGTTATTTGATTTGAATGATGTACATTGTGATGCTAACTAATTAGCATTGTACGTTGTGTGCCAGAGAAGGAGAAGCTGTCGCCTGCTGATCCATTGATTATTTCCCATTGTTACAGGTATGTCGTTTAATTATTTCTGGGTTATGAAAGAAAAGAGATTTAGTTGACAGTGAATGTGTATTGTACGTAGAGTGTTACGGGGAAAATCCGGCGATTCATGCTGTGTGTGACGCATGTTGTGCGGCTCATATGTGGTAAGTTGCTAACCATATTGGGTGATGTGACGTACTGGAATATTGATATATTTATGCAAATAATATGGTTTGCAGTGTTATTTCATCATAGTATGTTTAGTGTGTAAACACTTGTACTAATGGACAAGGTAATGTAATATTGTCAATATAATATTGTAATGTTTATATTATTATTGTAATGTATTCATAGGAATAATAATGGTGGAGCGTATCCGGGGTTTCCCCATGTGCGACATGCGATAGCCTCAGTATGCTTGTTACGAGGCTGATGACTGTACGCACTATTGGGCTCTCCCTGCGAATGACTCTGGAGAAGCTGTCGCCTGCTGATCCATTGATTATTTCCCATTGTTACAGGATGGAATAAAGGAAAGTGCTGAATCTCATTAAGTGATCAAGTGGGCTTCATATGTGTGGTAGTAACCAGTCCAGACATGCTACACTAGCGCTCTCTATTGGCCAGCTGCCACTGTTCCACTGTTGTTTCTTAAAGCAACACTATGTAACTTTTGCTCATGGTTTCCCACATCTGGTTGAGAAGCGCAATTGTCTGTTAACAGTGTTGTAATGTCGCTGTATAAGCTTCCCCATGGGCAGTGCAATACACGTGAATTTGTTGACTAAGCTGATGGAACTGGTGAATCCAGAGTGTAAGTGTAATACTGATTCGTGTTCAGGCTCGTGTCCGATCACTCTCTCTCATTCTTTTCTTCGCTTCCTCCAACAAAACCCTCTTTGGTTTCTTCACTGGACCTGTCATGGTGTTGGTTTTGAGAATTCTGTGTTATATTATTTCATCTTATAGTTAGCTGTTGGCTAACTCCAGTGACTGTTTTACTCACTCCAGTGAGTAAAACGTGTGACATCACAGGCTTCTGCTGGCAGCAGATGGGCAGGGCTGAGTGATCCTACCCGGTCACAAAAGTTGCATAGTGCTATTACAGCTGATGCAAGCCCACTTAGGCTGCAGCAGTGGTAGAATTCATCTGGTTAAGAGTTGTTTTACTGCTGAAATAATTCAAGACATTATTTAAAGGTCGAAAAACTACATAGTGTTGCTTTAACTGCGATGCCAGCCACAGGAGTGCTGAACCAGCCCATCTGCTCAGCTGCAGAAGTGACCCGCTAGTTGGACAAAAGAACTAAATAGTCAACTTGTGCCTTAGCTGATGTTTCAAGTTGTCAGTCAGTTATTAGTTTGTCTCATTTCTAGTTTAATTCACTACATGTAATCTTTAAATGTAAGCGACCGTCTCTATTCTAAATTACTGTTAAATCAAATGCCACAGTGTCTGAACAGGATTGCTGTGATAGTCCCCGGATGTAAGTGGATGCTGGCATGATTTGCTGCCGCTACTCACTACTTGCTACTCTCTACTCTCTACTTTAACATTTTTTTAATGAGCTATGACCATACGGACTGTGCAGTTACGCTCAAGTGGGATTTTATTCTTTCATCTTCCATCAGAGTATCGTTGTTTTACCTGCCACCTTGTGCCTCAGTGTATATTCAAGCTTACACCAATCCATAACAGACACCATTAGCCTACCTGCCTGTGACCCCCTGGCTTTACGACACCTTCTCGGCCGCCACAGCTCACATTGTGGACCAGCAACCTCCATATCTGGTCTGCACTAGCCTGGACTCTCCTGTCACTCGCCCATCAACCCATGACAGGTATACTCCAGTACACAGCTGCTGAGCTCCTTCGACTCCATGGTCACCTGTCTGTGCCTTCGCTAGCAGCGCTCCACCTCCACCTGGATATCGCTCTTTTGCCTGACAACTCTAAAGCAATCGATCCGTTTTGGTCCACTACTTGTCGCACCCCCAGAAGCACCGGACGGTCTGTTGATCACAGCATGTTAGTCCCCACTGCCTTGGTCAAATCCTGCATCTCCTCTCTCCTCCCACTCATATCTGCCATCATCCATTCCTCTCTCACCACTGGAATTGTTCCTTCACATTTCAAATCTGCAGCTGTCACCCCAATCCTGAAAAAACCTGGATTGGATCCCAACAATTACAATAACCTCTGCCCCATCTCTAATCTACTTGTCATTTCCAAAATACTAGACAAAATAGTCGCCACTCAACTCCACTCCCATTTAACTCAAAACAACCTCTATGAACAATTCCAGTCCGGTTTCTGACCCCGTCACAGTACAGAAACAGCTCTCATCAAAATCACAAACGACCTCCTCATGGTAGCTGTTTCTGGTTTAGTCACTATCCTCATTCTCCTTGATCTGAGTGCAGCCTTCGACACTATTTCCTCAACAGATTATCTTCCATTGGCATCACTCATACCCCCCTCGACTGGTTTGACTCATATCTTTCAGGTCTCACTCAGTTCATCTAACTCAAAACTTTCAGATCCCAGCCCTCGCCCGTCATCACAGATCTTCCCCAGGGCTCAGTCCTGGGGCCCCTTCTCTTCATCATCTACCCATCTCTTCATCATCTCCGCAAATTCAATATCCATTTCAACTGCTTTGCAGATGACACCCGGCTCTACCTATCCAGCATACCCACATTTCCACCCTCTTCTCTCAACAACTGCCTATCTGAAATAAAATCCTGGTTCACTTCAAACTTCCTCAAATTAAACAGTGATAAGACAGAAATTCTTCTTGTTGGTACTAACAAGAAACACCACACTTTCTAAAGTTGACAGTTTCCCCCTCCCCTCACGTTAAGAGTCTGGGTGTCATCCTTGACAGCTCATTATCATTTCAGTCACTTATCAATTATATAGGCTCTGTCTGTGGCTCTGGAGGCTCTGTCTGTGGTTCTGGAGGCTCTGGCTGCAGCAGCTCTGGGCTCTGGCGAGAAGGCAGCACTGGGCTCTGGCTGCAGTACCAGCTGGCGGTGATGGCAACGCTGCGGGACAAGGAGCTCAGGCTGAGGGACTCTTGACGCCAGCAGCTCTGCTAATTCTGTTGGTTTAAGGGCTGTTGGGCTTAAGGGCTGCACTTAACAATTGTTGTATTTGAGTTGATTGACTTAATTCATGTTTATTAGGAAGAAAGTTTTTGTGTTCACAGTCACTTCCTGCTGATTATAGAGCTCAATATGGAAGTATTCTGAGCTTTATTTTATTGTATCTACACATGCTGCCCAAGGGTAACATAATATAAAGTCAGATCCCACTGTTCTGTAGATGACACGTAATCTTAATTCTCAGACTGAGTAATGGTGCAGCCACAGTGCCAGATATCAAAGGATTTCTAAATAATACATGCAATGCAATTTTGTGTGAACATGTGCAGGCCTGGTGTCCTTCAGGGAGAGTTTCTGCTGCTCAAAAATACATTTTTCCACAGTGGTGCAGCAAATAACATGCTGTGTATGCAGTGCATTATAATGCAAAAGGTCAGATAAAATAAAGCAGCACATGTAAGTTTTTACAAAACCACATATCAGAAGCTGTGCACAATCAAAGTTGAAGTTTGACACATAATTGACTTCCTGTAAATGTTCTCGCCTTCAATGGTCTGTGCCCTGCTGGAGTGCACCTCAAAGTTTGAAAAGCTTAGGCTCTAATTAAAAACTCTGAGTACAAATTACATTACTTGCAGAAATAGGAAAAAATTGTTGAAATATTAATTTTTTTGTTTTATTGTAAACTAAAAACCTTACAACTTTATTCACATCAGAAATACATTTTCTGATCGAAACAGCTAAATATAAAGGCAAACAGATCAGTATATGTTGAAGGTACATCAAAATAGTAAAGCATTATTCTCAGGACATATTGATTTTGGTTATAACCACAACTGACAGTCTCTAAGCTACAGCAGACTGTTATTTCTGCAGACACCACAGTGTATTTAAAAAGTCAATGCTATCATCAGTGTCCTGCACTGATTAGAAACAATAACGCACTGAATATATGAACAAAAGTAGTATTCATAAAAATATACAGTTAATCAAACCATGTGTCATTTCTCTGATTAGGACTGAAGCATTGTTTATGTCACACTGGATTTTATCATCAGCCAAGAATGAAATCTCATTGGTTTTCTAATGAAGATACAATAACAATCACAGAACTAAAACAAAGCTCTTGCACAGATCTAGTATGGCTCTATACAAATGTACCAAAGAAGTACAGTGAATAGTAAAAGAAATTTGTGTAATATATGAGGTACTGGTTTAACTTGCCTACAGAACCTAAAGTAGCACCTTAAATATTCAGAGCTGTAGTACACTGCTTCATTCACTTTCAATATGCTGTAGTGAAATTACAGAAATCAACTTGACCAAACTGACCAAATTGATTATCAATACTGTTAACTGTTGATGAATATCATTCTTTTGTCACATTTATGACATAAACTGCTGACCTACTGCTAAAAAGCAAAATCATCACAACCCTTTATCACATCTGGTGTCTGCCAGGATAACAATTTATCTATGTTCAGTTTAAAGACTAGACTGGAGTAAAGTGAATAATATGAATACATCATTATGATTGAGTATTTCTCAACAAAACCCCAAAATTGCCCCCTAAAATTTAGCAAACCCCTTTCTACTTTTGCTTTCACAATTTCTACACTGCTAAAAGGTCTTTGAGGCAGCCACAGGAAATTGTTGAGACCTACTTGGTGTTTTGAACTGCCCAGTGCGTGTGTAAGCACAAGGCCCTAATGACTCAGATCAAAGGAAACTGTGGAAGGAGGCAAAGACAGATTAACACGGATTGGAAATAAAAACAAAGACCATGATCTTTAGATATGGAAGGTTGACCAGAGATTGCAGATTTTTTGACGAGGGAGAAGGAGTCCATGTAATTTTAAGAATGTCTAACTTGGAAGTTCAAATTTGTTATGGAAAAGCCAAGAAAGCAATGTTTGATTTTTTGTCACAAGGTCTCATTTTTTTCCATTCATCATAAAATTACATAAGTCACTTTTTGCTTCTACATCATTAGTGCTCAGTGAGATAGTTTCTATACTGTGTGCTATTATTTCATTTTGTGTGAGTCATCATATTGGGACTACAAAGAGAGTTCTTGGAGGGAGATCAGGGGACAGTGAGATGAGGCTAGGGTTTCGAAATCATTACTTTCTCCAAGATTTCTTACTATAATTTAAGTCCACAGAACTGTGGAAAAATCATTATAAAATGTCATACATTCAAAATGTATGATATCAGTCTTCTGCTTTCAAGTTTAACTTACATTAAAGATACACTACACAGAACCATCAGATCATTTTTTTCAGCATAGCTACATCAAGTGTCATATGTGTTAATATTCAAAGTGGTTACATGATTGTTTGGCCATCTTTATAGTACTGACCTGCATGAAGCCTGGTAATCATAATGGATTGCCGTTTTTGTTTTCACATTATATGTTAGAAGTAACAACAAAATTGTGTTATTTGCATATTAATCACTGAAAAGCTCAACGGTGGTGTGCAGAGTAGTGCATGAGTGCAGAGTAGGCCAGACGACTGAAAACAGGGCTGAAATGCTTTCAATGTGGGCATGTCATAAACTAGCAGCTGAGTAGTCAGTAAATAGCTGCATTATAGCCAGCTGCTTGTTATATCATTTTCCATTTGTACACATTAACGAGTGTGGAGGCTTGTGTATTTAGGTTCCTGTGTAAATATACCAGTGTTGTGCTAAGTAACAATATAACAATTAATGTAACTAATTACTTTACTGTTATATATTTAGTAAAGTAATATATTGAGTAAAGAGTAATTGATTTTGATGAACTTGCCCAACAGTGCTCAGTACATAAACACACAGACTAAGAAACAGATACATGCCAACAGTCTCAACTTACCCGTTTGTTTTTTTTTTTGTTTTTTTGTTTTTTTGTTTTTAAAGGAAACAGGTTTGTTGAGATTTTCTGGGAACCACAGGGTATTTAACCCAAGATACAGCCAGTAGGAGATAGACTTTCTGCCTCTACTTCGGGTGTGGTCATTCAGAACAAATTGAATCATACCTGTGGACGTGGTCAGACATGTTGTATGGTGTGGTTTCTTGAAGCAGAGTGAAGCTTCAACTTTGCAAGTTGTTGCTTGAGTTGTCTGCTTTTCTACTGTCATTTCTACATTATACAACATCCCTACAGACTTCAACCTTACAACTCACAGAGGTCACCACAACAGATCACTCACAACAACAACCTAATTCAAGCTGTTTGCTGGTGGGTTTTGTGACTTCATCTAATCTCAAATTGACAAAACCATTCCTGGCCCTCTGAAAGAAAGTGGCTATGGAATGACTGATACTATAAACCCACATTAAAATCATGAACTTGTGTAACTAATCCGTTAAGAATGTGAAAACCGTTTATATTTCATTTACATAAAAAAAAAAATTGGTTACAGCAGGCAATGAGTTTGACAAGTTTGTTATATTCATATTAGTGTTGAGTCATCTCAATAAAATCCATAAGCCTTAGGTCAGAATCTTCTTTCTGGGTAATTAAGATGAAAAACCAACCCACAAATGTTATTCTGACACATGTGTATGAACTTGTTTAGATGGCAGAGCAGCCAAAAAAATCCATGCCAATGATGCGGGGGTAACCTTCCAGCACTTTCGACGCTACAGGGTCAAACTTCCAATAGTACAGCCCACTTAAGAAATTGGCATACCCTGGGCAAAAAAAGCAACAGTCAATAACAGAATTGCAGATCAAAACAATCTACACCTTTGGCAGCCACAAGGACAAGGAACACTAATTTGAAACTTAAAATGTAGCTTCCAGTGCTTACCATATATGTCCTGAAAAGCTGCATCAATATGGCTAGGAATTCCTTCCCAATCGTGGATGCTGCGAGGATGGACATCATTAACTCGATTCTCCTGAGGGTTGAAGGGCCAGTAAGAAGAGGACTTGAAGAGGTAGACTTCCTCGGTACGGTACTCTTTCCACTTCAAAGCTGCTTGAATATCTGTTACAGGAAGACCCAGCTGCTGCACTGAATCCGGTCCTGTTATCTTCTTCTCAGCATCAAACACCCAGTAGCTATCACCTGTCACAGCAAAAGAAGGAATGATACATTCACTGAAAATGCACACATTTACTCACTCATTTACCTGGACATGATATGTGATAATATGTCATGGAATACTGTCAAACTTTTTTTAGTCAAAACAAAACATTTACAACTAAAGAATTATATAGTTGACTAATACTAAAATGATAAGAATAAAATCTAGATTTTCATAAATAGATACATTTTTGACAATATTTCTTATTGAGCCAAATGTTTTTGCACAGTGTGAACTGTGAATTCCTTTTTGATATTTTATGTTCTCTATGTTTCTACCACAACTCTTCATTTTGAATTATAATGTAATTCCTTTCATTGCTCAGACTTTAACTGGATCTTCAACACCACTTTCACTTCAAATGATAAAGCTTATATTTAAACAGCTTGTATTTGACTATTTGTATTTTGAATACCATTTCTTTAATTTTAGAATATTTCAGCTAATTCAAACATTTGAACAGCAAATTTTCAGCAGTAAGGAAACATATATTTTCTTCAGAAAGTGAAGCCTTACAAGTTTGCTTTTGTGTAATGACCAACCTTGGAAGAACCAGATGTTGCCAGATGTGTCCTCATATGCAGCATCAATGTGGTCAGGGATGCCTCCCCAGTGCCGTGAAGTCAAGGCTGGATAGCCAGGTTGTAGCCGCCCATCACGGATACGCCAAACATATTGAGACTTAAAGAAAAACAGCTCTCCTCTGATCATTGACACAGCATCAAAGTTTGTCCTGCAGGCATCCGGCTGGGGACAGGGATATTTTTTTCAGTAGAAACTATATGATCATAAAACATATTACATGAAGCGTTGAGGACCATTCCCAGTTATTGTCTTACCATTCCAATGTCAAGTTCATTGGTCTCTGTCATCTCAGGACGAGGGGAACCGTACAGGTACTGAATACCCCTCTTGTCATCCTCACTCAGTTGCAAAGGGTAGGAGTCACTGTAGAAAGGACACATTACAGCATCAGGCTCCAGAGAATGCTGCAGCCCTAGGACATGGCCAAACTCATGAGCTGCCACCTGTAGAAGATCAGTTCCTAAATGGGACAGCAAAGAATAAACAGGCAGGGGCATTCAAATTAGCAGTTATTTTTTAGGTAAAATCAAATGAGGAAGTGCACTGAATTGTAGCCAGGTTTTGTTTGTCATAAAACAGGATCTCCATTTACCTTAGAGTAGTTCAAACATACTCACCCACATTGTTGCCTACTGTCCAATGCTCATCATAGTCAAAGTGGACTTCTCCCTGTCTGTGTGTCCGGGGGAAAAAGGCATGAGCGAGGATTCCCCCAGGACCATCAAAGGGTAGGTTGTCCCCATGCCAGTACCTACACAAGAACTTATTTTATTGTACAGAAGTGAATAGGTAATATTAAACAGATGAAACTATTTCTGTATTCTCAGCATGCTGGACATCCAGGTGGGTGGATAAAAAAAAAACTGAAAATGATTTTGCATGTCATAATCTGCGTACATTTTCAAAATTCAATTCAATTTTATTTGTATAGCGCCACATCACATTACAATCATCTCAAGGCACTTTACTAAAACTAAAAACCCAACAAATCCCTTATGAGCAAGCACTTGGCGACAGTGGAGAGGAAAAACTCCCTTTAACGGAAGAAAAAAACCTCCAGCAGAACCAGGCTCAGTTTGGGCAGCCATCTGCCTCGACCGGTTGGGGTGAGTGGATAGAGCAGAGAGAAAAGAACAGCAACAATAAACAACAAATAGACACTGCAAGTTGGTGGGGCCAGTAACTGCACATCAGCGATATACAGCTTCAGGACCAGGGACACCTGCAGAAGGTACAGAGAGAGAACAGAGAGAGGGAGAGAGCACAAACTAGGGGAGAGAGACAGCACTGTATGTGTTCACGCTTCTGCCATCTCAAAGTTATGATGTGGCCCTAGCTTCTTTCTTTTTCTGAAAAAAAAATGATGCTGGCTTTTTTCCTGTGCTGACAACAAGCCAGATGGTGCCTGTCATCTTTAGTTCTGAGGACATGACTTCTCAGATTTCCAAAAACAAATTCTAATTCTAATTCTAGTTTATCTAAAGGTTGAGTCATGGCAACTGGAGAGAGAAATGTTATTCTTAAATTGCTGAACTATTTGCCCATGCAGTCTTTCGCAGAGTGGTGAACCTCCCCCATCCTACTGTCTGACAGGCAGCCTCTCTGGGATGGGATGCTCATGACACACCCAATCATGATACTGACCTGTTGCCAGTTAAATAAATTAGCTGTGAAATGTTCCACCAGGTAGGTCTTTGACATTACACAACTTTTCCAGTCTTGTTGCCCCTGTCCAAGCTGTTTTGGAACATGCTGCTGATCTCTAATTCAGAATAAGTTTGTATATAAAATCTGTGAATGTGAAAATTAGATTAGAATATGGGATTTTCACATTTTAATCAATTTTTATTTACATTTTACGCAGTGTCCTAACCTTTTTGGAACTGGGGTTGTAAATGCATAACATGTACATGCATATCACTCACTTTATCTGAAAATGTTGTTCCCTTAAGTCCTCAGCATCCACAGCATTTTACAGTTCTTTAGCAAACCTTATTTAGATAAAGTTCTTATATTTTACATAAATATATTATTTTCATTGACATTTAAAATTAATATGTGACTTAAAAGATTACATTAGTAGTTCTTTAAGTAACTTGCACAGGTCAAGTATCAAACCAGCAGTTATGAAACTGAAATGTGGATGCACACACTGAAAAAACAGTGTTGTTATGACATGAAAGTGTTGTAAACCAAATGCCAAAATGACTAATCTGATATGATAAAAATGTAGCTGGAGGCATGTTTTCAAAAACCATGCCAAACAAGTCCTCTGTTGTTTCCATTCATGTTTGTAATCTGCTCTTGAGCTGGGATACATCTGGTTTAGTTTTCCTGGGTCCCTCTGACAAAGGACCCAAAAGAATCATGTCTGGGTCAGATTACAGAGATCATATGGAAAACTCTGACTGCTGCCAACTCTGGCTCTGTAGTTGCAGTTTTTTTTAAATCAACTGGTTATTACTTTCAGAGTGCTGAGTTCAAACAATCAGCAAGACAGCAGCATGAACTACACAGACTGAAAGAACTACACAGAATGCATTCAGTAGCCATATGTTTCAGGTTTTCTCACTCAAACAATACCCTGTGTTTTGCATGTTGAAGTATTCTAAAAACCTAAGACAAAATACTGCAAATGGTGTATGCTTTTGGGCAGCATGATGCGTTAGTGGTTAGCACTGTTGCCTCACAGCAAGAAGGTTCCTGGTTTGAAACCCAGCAGGGACCTTTCTGTGTGGAGTTTGCATGTTCTCACTGTGCCATTTCATCCTTCCTGGCTGCCCGGGTGGCGGTGCTGCAAACACTGAATGTTCCCTTCGCGCATGCACAGTTCGAGTAATTATATCAAAAAGGTCACCTGTGGCCCCGGATGACCCCCAGAGTTGATATATATTCTGGCGTAATCCGAGGCTCTTTTCCTCTTTTCTTCTTGCGCGTAGTTCGCACTGGGTGCCACTTGCATAGCAATCGACACACTTCCTGACAGTCGCTGGGAGCCCCATGACCCCATTGGTCGGAGAAGCGGAATTCCACCCTGCAGGGGCTGCAACTGTGGGTTTGTGGACCTCAGGTACGTGTTTCGGTTTCACCTTTGCTGGTTTAGACGGCGTGCGCGTCCTCTTTCCCCAGCTGCGGTGCTAATGGTCTTAGCTTTCACCCTATAACGTGCAGAAGGTACAGAGAGAGAACAGAGAGAGAGGGAGAGAGCACAAACTAGGGGAGAGATAGCACAAGGTTAGTGACATTCAATGGTGGAATATACATGGGAGAGGGGAGGAGAGGAAGAGAGAGGAAGGGAAGGGGGAGGAGGGGTAGGGGAGCTCAGGGCATCGATGGTCCTCGGCCAGTCTAGGCCTATAGCAGCATAACTAAGGGATGGTTCAGGGTTACCTGAAGCCAGCCCTAACTATATGCTTTGTCAAAGAGGAAGGTTTTAAGTCTAGCCATAAAAGTACAGAGAATGTCTGCCTCCTGAACCCAGACTGGGAGCTGGTTCCACAGGAGAGGAGCTTGATAGCTAAAGGCTCTGCCTCCCATTCTGCTTTTGGAAACTCTGGGAACCACAAGTAGACCTGCACTCTGAGAGCGAAGTGGTCTATTGGGATAATATGGTACTATTGGGTCTTTAAGGTATGAAGGAGCTTGATCATGAAGGTATTTGTATGTGAGAAGAAGGATTTTAAATTCTGTTCTGGATTTTACAGGGAGCCAATGAAGACAAGCTAATATAGTAGAAACATGATCTCTTTTGCTGGTTCCTGTCAGGACTGCAGCATTCAGGATTAACGGGAGGCTTTTTATGGAGATACTGGGACATCCAGATAGTAATGAGTTACAGCAATCTAGCCTTGAGGTAACAAATGGATGTAGGCCCAAATACAATAACTTCTGTTTTCTCTGAATTTAAAAGTAGAAAGTTACTGGTCATCCAGACCTTTATGTCAGTTAGACATGCTTGAAGTCTGGTTAACTGGTTTGTATTAACAGGTTTCATAGATAGATACAGCTGAGTGTCATCTGCATAGCAGTGGTAATTAATAGAGTGCTTCCTAATAACACTGCCTAAAGGAAGCATGTACAGGGTGAACAGAATCGGTCCTAACACAGAGCCTTGTGGAACTCCATAACTAACTTTTGTGCATGTGGAAGGTTCATCATGGACATGGACAAACTGGAATCTGTCCGATAAATAGGATTGGAACCACTTTAACGCTGTTCCTCTGATACCAGTCACATGCTCCAGTCTCTGTAATAAGATGTTGTGGTCAATAGTGTTGAATGCAGCAATAAGGTCTAGGAGGATAAGTATAGAAAGAAGTCCATTATCTGAGGCTAAGAGAAGATCGTTGGTGACTTTTGGTGACAGGGCTGTTTCTGTACTATGATGTGCTCTAAATCCTGATTGAAAATCTTCAAATAGTTCATTTCTGTGTAAGTGGTCTGATAGCTGCCTAGCAATAGCTTTATTAAGAATTTTAGAAGTAGGTAGGTTGGATATTGGTCTATAATTAGCCAAGACTCCTGGATCAAGACTAGGCTTTTTGAGTAGGGGTTTGATTACTGCAGTCTTAAAGTCCTGTGGTACGTATCCTGATACTAGAGATAAATTTACTAAGTCTAATAAAGATGAGTTAATTAATGGCAGGATGTCTTTAAGCAGTCTAGTCGGGATGTGGTCTAAGAGACACGTTGATGATTTAGATGAAGCAACTATTGATGTGAATTCAGAGAGATCTATGGGAGAGAAGCAGGCTACAGCACTGTCAACAATATGATCAATTTGATAGGGAGTAGGATTGAGGCAGCTGCCCTCCACTGTGTTGGCATAGATGTAAATAAAGATGGAATCCATCCATCCATCCATTTTCTATACCCGCTTTTTCCTGAACCAGGGTCACGGGGATCTGCTGGAACATATCCCAGCTCTGTCTCGGGTGGAAGGCAGGGGTACACCCTGGACAGGTCACCAGTCCTAAAGATGGAATCATTTTCTTAAATTTATTAACAGCATTGTCAGATAAACATCTGCTGTAGTGGAATTTTCTTCCAAATGCTGCATGATCCATTATCTTAAATTCAAATGTTATTAAAGAATGATCTGACAAAACAGGATTTGGGGGAAAACTATTAAATGTTCGATGCCATAGGTCAGAACAAGATCAAGGGTATGATTGAAACAGTGGGTGGGTTTATTAACATTTTGAGTGAAACCAATTGAATCTAATATTGAATTAAATGTAGTGCTGAAACCATTATTTTCAACATCTACATGAATGTTAAAATCTCCCACTATAATGACTTTATCTGAACTAAGCACTAAATCAGACAGGAAGTCTGGAAATTCAGTTAAAAACTCTGAGTAAGGGACGGGTGGACGGTACACAATGACAAGTAGAACTGGTTTTTGTGTTTTCCAGTTTGGATGTGAGAGGCTCAGAGTGAGGGTCTCAGAGGAGTTACAGTTTTTCTGACTGTTCTGTTTTTCTGTTCAATAAGAGGAGTGATCTTAATTTTTATTAGGTTTTTGTGAATAACTCCTCTTCTGTTAACATCTGATTTATTTGATTTATATGTTCAAGGGGCAGACACAATCGCTATGTGTTTTGACGGGGGTGACGGCTCTAAGGAAACTGCAGAGAGATGTTTTAGAGTCTCTGTGTCCCGGTCCCCACTCTGAATTGTCAAACTAGGCTGGCTAATAAACTCGGCCAAATTTCTAGAGATGATAGCCGCACCATTCAAAGTGGGATAGATGCCGTCCCTCGCTACCAGACTGGGTTTTCCCCAGAAAGTGGCCCAATTGTCTATGAAGCTAACATTTGCTGGACACCACCTAGACAGCCAGCGACGGAACGACGACATGCGGCTAAACATGTCATCGCTGGTCAGATTGGGGAGGGGTCCAGAGAAAATTACAGAGTCCAACATTAATTCGGCAAAGGTACCCACCGACTCAACAATCATTTTAGTGACCTCCGATTGGCGTAATCGGGTGTCATTGCTGCCGACGTGAATAACAATTTTTCTATATTTTACGATTAACCTTAGCCAACAGCTTCAGATTTGACTCGATGTCGCCCGCTCTGGCCCCAGGGATACATTTGACTATAATCGCTGATGTCTCTAGCTTCACGTTTCTGACTATGGAATTGCCAATTATCAGAGTCGGTTTCTCAGCGGGTGTGTCGCTGAGCGGGGAAAATCTATTAGAAACATGAACAGCCAGGTGATGAGCCGTGGGCTTCTGCTTTGGAGTATGTCTCCGTCAGACCGTCACCCAGGCTAATTCTCCAGGCTGCTCCGGAGCTGCTAACAGACCCTGAGCCTGAGCTCGGTGGCTCCACACCTGCTAATGGGGCAAGGCTAGCTGGCTTTTTTTCAAAGGTGCGGAGCCACGCTTCCAAATCAGTGATCCTCACCTCCAAAGCTACCAGAACCTTGCACTTATTACAGGTATCATTATCGCTAAAGGCGGCAGAGGAATAACTAAACATGTGGCACACCGAGCAGGAGAGAAAGAGAGAGAGAGAGAGAAGCCATGTTACTAGCTAGCTAAGCTAACTGGTAGGCTAACAAGTACTAAGTCTGGGAATAGCAATAAATAGCAAAGTAGAAAGGTACTTGACCAGTACCGGAATGTATAGTGGTTAATGAATTGTTTAGAGAGTTTAGTTTAGACTAAAGCTAGTCGGTTGCTAATCTGTAGATGAACTATACAGCACACGCAGCACGACACGCTTGCAATAGGAAGTGATTCACTTACCGGGAAACAGTTCTAACAGAGGCATCTACTGGTGACGGCAACGTTGGCACTCCCCGCTACCACTTTCTGTGTTTGACGCATTGTTCATTTGCTGCAGTTGAAACACCCTAGTTGTTTTCTGTTCTGTTTCCAAGACAGTACCTTAAGCCTCTGCTGGTGACGGCATCGTTCGCGCTTCCCACTCCCAGTTTTCAGCAGTTGGATCTCTCCTTAGATCAGAGCGACAGGGAAGTACCTGCCACTTCAGCCCGTTGTTGTTTGGTGTATTAACCTCTACTGGGTTAGTGGTGTATATGCCTGCTCCCAAGGTGTGGTGCCTTGGCTAGCAGGTTTAGTTCAGCCCTTGCTGCTTGATACTGGTGCAGACAGTGGAACCTCTCATCATGGATGGTGCTCACTGCTGTGCGACGTGTGGGGACGCACTTCAGCCTGATGATGGCCACAACCTCTGCCCCGCCTGCCTCAGGCCTGATCACCTGATTGAAGGTTTGTCTGACAACCCATGCATGAATTGCAGCTACATGCCTCGAGCACTGAGAGTAGCTAGGTTGGCGCTGCTGTCGTTGGCAAGTGAGGGTGTCCTCCCCCCGTCAGTGAGAGACGTTAGTCCCATCCCCACAGTTGCAACAACTCCCCCTAGGGAGAGGGCAAAAGCTGGACGTGGGCTCTCCTCGAAGGTCGAGCGGCTGTCCGCGGAATTAGCTGAGATGAGATCTATGTTCTTGGCTCAACACCCTGGCCCTCTCCGCCCATGCCTGGTTTAGCCCCAGAGGATGATGTCCTTTCACTGGTCACCTCGGCCTCCCAATTTCCTGTGGATACTGAGGAGGGGGCCTCTCGGGCTTCAGAAGCGAGCTCAGTTTCCTCTGGTCAGAGTGACACAGGTGATAATTCTACGCAATGCCTCATGCGCATGGCTCTGGAGCGCTTGAAAATAGAAGTCCCACAACAAGCTGACTCAGCCCCACAGAGCGCTTTCTTTAGGTGTGGACCATCCCCTACGGCTTTTGTTGTTGCCCCTTCCAAGGAATATCTGAATTACATGCCTGCTAGAGGGACCCCAGTCACGGCTTTCAGCGGATGGTCAAGCCCTGGCAAAACCCCCAAGGGCAGTGGGGGCAGGGCATGAGACTTCTGGGCTGGCCACCAGGTTTTTCTCCCAGCAACACCTCAGCTCTCACTTCAGACCCATGGGTTGCCACCTTGCCACCTTGACTCATGGGTACAAGTTGCAGTTCCGATGCCGGCACCCTATTTCGAGCCGGGTAAAAATGGTTCATCAGTGACCTGGTAAGAGCCCTGGTGCTGGATCAAAAGTTATCCGCCCTCCTGGCCAAGGGCACGATTGAGGCAGTAGACCCTCTGTTGCAACCTAGAGGCTACTATTCCCCATACTTCCTTGTTCCAAAAAAGAATGAAATATACCTACTAGGAGAGCGGAACCAGCTCGGGGACTCCCTCTCTCAGCAGTTACCCTTTCCGGGGGAGTGGCGTTTCCACCCAGGGGTGGTACACAAAATCTGGAGCCTCTATGGCAGGGCAGGAATAGATCTGTTTGCCTCGCAGGAGTCAACTCACTGTCCCCTCTGGTTTTCCCTGGCAGGGATGACAGGCCCCCTGAGCCAGGATGCCCTAGCCCATCCCTGGCCTCAGGGTTTCTTGTATGCCTTCCCACCACTATCTTTAGTCGTTCCAACACTCCAGCGGGTTCTTCAAGAGGGTCTGTCGCGGCATGCCATGGCACCTTCCGGACAGGGAAGCTCTTCTGTCCCAGCTGGGAAGGAGGATCTGGCACCCCAATTCTTGACGCCTCCAGCTGTGGGTCTGACTGCTGGATCATGCAGCAGCTGACTGTTCTTACAAAGCCATCAGGCAGACCATCCTGAACACAAGGGCAATGTCCACTCGTCAGCAGTATGAGATCAGGTGGAAACTGTTCTCACAGTGGTGTGAGATTCTGAAGTTCCTTCAGTTCCTCCTGGAGAGGGGCTGATCTCCCTTTACCCTAAAAGTTTACATGGCTGCAATATCATGTCACCATGCTGGGGTGGACAACAGCACAGTGGAAAGTGTCTTTTTCAAAAGGGTGTCCGACAGTTGCACCCCCCGACAGTGCCACAATCCCGGCATGGGACCTGCTTCTGGTGCTGGAGGCTCTATGCAGGCCTCCTTTTGAGCCTTTGTTACGGGCAGAGCTGAAGGGGGTGTCACGTAAGACTTTGTTCTTTCTGGCCATTACTTCAGCAAAACGCATCAGCAAGTTGCATGCCCTTTCAGTCAGTGACACGTGCCTAAAAGGGGCCCAGACGACTTGGGCATTACACTTTGGCCGAACGCATCCTTCCTCCTGAAGGTACTGTCTCGCTTACACTGCAACCAGCCCATAAGACTGGCACATTTTCCAGGTTCTACAGGGTGAATGTTGTAACCCCTCAACCACTGGATGTGGTCCTCCGGCCAGAGGCCTTGGGGTCTACTCCGTGAGGTATGTACTCAGGATTCCTCGTGACTTCGCTGATATGAGCCATTCAGTGCTTGCACCACCGTCCTCTGGCGGCCAGGAAGGATGAAATAGAATGAGTTATGCATGTAACTATGGTTCTATGAATCCTGAATGACCGCCAGAGCTCTCTTGTCCCTCAGAATCCTTGCGTTCTCGCGAGAAGATTCTGTAGGAAAAGAGCCTCGGATGACGCAGAATATGTATCACCTTTGGGGGTCATCCGGGGTCACAGGTGACCTTTTTGATATAATTACTCGAACTGCGCATGCGCAAAAGGAACATTCAGTGCTTGCAGCACCGCCCTCTGGCGGTCATTCAGGATTCATAGAACCGTTGTTACATGCATAACTCTCATTTTGCCCCGGTACTCTGGTTTCCTCCCACAATCCAAAAACATGTATGTCAGGTTGACTGGCGACTCTAAATTGCCCATAGGAGTGAGTGTGAGTGTGTGAGGTTGTTTGACTCTGTGTGGCCCTGTGATGGACTGGTGACCTGTCCAGGGTCTAGCCCTGCCTTTCACCCAAAGATAGCTGGGATAGGAGATATATCAATCACACTTATTATTTTTAGGCTTTCACACAATAACCTACAGTATGAAAATGTAAGGATTTTATTAAATAATAGCTGATAGGGTAGAGGAAGGTAAATTGTTGCTGCTGACTGGCTATTTAGAGAGCACCTGAGGGTTACAGAGGTTACTCAGAGAAGGTCACTTAATAAAGGTGTCTTATTTTTCAGTTCAAACAAACTTTCTTGCTCTAACTCTGTTTGGTCCACTCCTAAATCCTAGATTTTCTGAAAACTGCTCTATCCTAGTGACAAAAAATGACTATAACCAATCTTGTTACCTGCTGGTGATTGGTTTTTACCTGTTGAAGTCAATAATGATGTCAGCTTTCTCTTTGGTGACCTCCCTGAACCTCAGAGGAGTCACAGCACTCCACACACCTAATGCTTCATGGAAGACAAGGCGCACTTTGTCTTCACTCATCTGCCAGGGGAAACGTACAATCCTATTGGACAAAAACACACACACAGCAATTTAGTTAAGAACATATTTGTATCCTATTCCTGTACGTGAAGCCAAATTTTTGGATTCGCCATACCTACCTAGATTTCAATTCAATTCAATTTTATTTGTATAGCGCCACATCACAATACAAATCATCTCAAGGCACTTTACAAAAACCAAAAACTAAAAACCCAACAAATCCCTTATGAGCAAGCACTTGGTGACAGTGGAGAGGAAAAACTCCCTTTAACGGAAGAAAAAACCTCCAGCAGAACCAGGCTCAGTTTGGGTGGCCATCTGCCTCGACCGGTTGGGGTGAGTAGATTTGGGTTCAAGATGTTGGTGTCATAAATCTGAGAGACTTTATGCAACCAACTGACTGAATTTATTTGCAGATTTATATATTTTATTACAGAATCATATTCAATGGAATGATAAGTATTATTAGAATACTCAGAATTTACTAGAATACACCTTTACTTTATATAACTTCAAAATGCAAAAAAGGGAGGACAAAAGGTGTGTACTAAATTTGAAGACAATTCGACACACCTTTTGTCCTCCCAGGTCAAATTTACCCATTCTGTTCTGACTGCTTATAAAGCATGAGGTATAAAATGAAATAAAAGTTTGCGAGGTTCATCATATGGGTTCCTCTTTTCTCAACATGTTGTAATGACAGAGTGAAGCTCAGTGAGAGCTTCAGCATTATTTCTGTCCTGTTTTTAGGTTTGTTATAATCTGAACATAAGAACAAAGCGCTCTAGCCCCTACAATGATTACTGTATTTCATAATAAGAAAAAACTCATGACTCAAAAAAGAAAAAAATCAAGACCACACTATCCACATTAAAGGGAATTAGTTTTCAACAAGTGCTAAACTAAACTGCAACTATACTACCCACCTTCAAGCTAACTGACTAGCCTTAATACAGGAGACATGTTAACTCAGCCTGAGATATTAGACGTTTCTGGTGCTGCTGAATATTGTTTTCCACCAGTAAATATGATCAAAACACCACAGTAAACTAATAACATTTCCAACACTAAGAAGCAAAAACAAGCATTATGTCTGATAGGTACTTAAAAATTATAACAATTTGATTCATTTTGATTGCGTTTATATTAGACAATGGCCAGTTTTATTGTTATTATGGGTTCTCACTTCATTGTAAATGACTGCAAATTACTGTTTAAAGTGACCTTCAGTAACAATTTGTGTCATTTTCATGAACCTGAGTAGATGGTGATGCCAGAGCTGCAGCTCTGTGCCTGTTTCTTAAACTGAAGTTGCTACTGATTCATTTTATTTACAGTACTATAATATGAGATAGTTACCCAGGTTACACGCCAGCAGTTTTATTCACAAAGCTTCCTAGTTAGAGTTTCTCTTAGTAATGTTGTCATGAGCCATGTCCTGGCATCCTGTTTGGGAGTTTTATTTTGTGTTTATTTCCTGTATCCACTCTAGTTAATTCTAGGTAACTGTTTTATCACTCTGATGGGTTTCACCTGTGTCTGTTTTGGTTCCTTGGTTTTCTCCTCACCTCCCCACCTCCCCACCTGATGAAGTAATGCCTTACTGCTCAAAATTAAAGCTCTCTCACACATGACTTTATGTTAAGAACTTTGTTCCTCTGCAGTTGGCTTTTCTGGTTCTTCACCTGCTTCCATTGCTTTTTGCTTGCTCTTTACATATCAACCAACACTATAGTTTAAATAGACCGGTCAGCAATTCATTGATTTAAGGTGAGCCATTAAGAACTAAAATTACCACCATGGTAAGAAAACATAATATAACTGCTACTGAACCACATAATTTACAAAGCCAAATTATTGAGAAAGTATCTTGTAATTCTGAGATTTTTTGTTCTAGTGGCAGAAATGGGCTTCCATAGTCTAAGCTGCTTTCCCCATGATCATTTTCTTTCTCTTATTTGGTAGCCTAATTTTACTATTTTTAATGACATGACTGACATCACTTGATGCCCTCACCAACAGCATCAGTGCAACTGCAACAATTGGAAACAAAATTTTTTTCCCACTAAACCACCGGGGTTGGTTAAAAAAAATACTATTTGTTCAGCCAATAGTAACAACTTACTTGACAGTAACAGAAATGTTCTAATTCCAGGCTTTCAAGGACTGTCTCCATGTTGAGGTCCTAGTATCTTAGTTCCAGCAATGATGTCATTTTGTACTAACAGACACTGAGCTTTTTCATCCTGTTCAGCTTTGTGGACAAGCTCAGACACAGCACACAGGATGTATTATGAACTTCTGTCAAGCCTTACTTGACAGCCTGACAACACGTTAATGGTGAGCCTTTTGGATGTTGGGTGGGATAACAGTAAATAAAAGAAACAGAGAGCAGAGTTTAAGCTGCCCTGCTGTGATGTTATATACAAAATCACTCCCAAGTGATATTAACTGATGCTCTTGGACACATACACAACACTAGTATACAGTAGATGATTACTCTGCTTGCTGGTCTGATAAGCTCGACACAAAAATAGTGTTTGATTGAGTATATTATTATTATATTATTAGTAGTATTTTTCTAATTTTCTAATTTTACTGATTGAGCTGAGAGATTCATCTTTAGTATATTTACAAAAGAAAAATAAACAAGAAACTCTGATTGTTGAAACAGCTCATGTCAGCAGTGTACTCATGACTAAAACACTGACAAAAGCTACTGTAAACAACTGCATAACTGGAGAAGCTAATGTACGTACAAGCAAAATGTTTGCTGCTTACCGGTAAGTGAGGTCAGTCTTTTCCCAGCGCCCTCCAAACAGTGCAAACCGCTTCCTACGCTGCTGTCTACTCTGGCCTATCATTTTCAAGTTGGAGTTTGACAGATCTACCTGCAGTACAGTGGGGAAGTCTGGGACTCCACAGCGAGGACGCTTCCAGGACTCTGTGACATTTTTAGATGCCATTACAGACTTCAAATGGTGCTCTTTGTTTAGTGTGTCCTGTTCATGTCGGTCCCTCTTCTTCAGACCAATATGACTGTTGCTGTAAGGCCATCCCTGCAAACACAGGCAGTATCACATTAGTAAATACTAGGTATTTGCAATGTCAATTTTTATGCTGAGAATACTTTGCTACAACGCATCAGTTCTAATGCAGACCAGGCCTTCTCTAGGTTAGGAGATAACTTGCTCCAACCTCTTGCCTGCATTTTACTAGAGTACAAAATAGTTGTGGGCGGTATGACCAAAAATCTATATCACAGTATTTTTCAAAACAAGATCCTCTTATGAAGAAGAGAAAAAAAAGGACCGTGACGTCGCCCAGTATGGCAAAGCCAACCGGGTCAAGCCCGAAATGGCGTCATACGGCCACCCTTCTGTGGGTCCATCTCCCGCAGGAGGATCCATAAGGGGCTGGTGCATTGTGGATCGGGCAGTAGTCGAAGGTGGGGCCCTTGATGGCCTGATCCCTGGATGATAAAACTGGCTCGAGGGCTCAGCTCAGCTGCAAGGTGTTAGAGTTTTCCCCATTGAATGAAAGGGTCGCTTCCCTGCGCCTTCGGGTCATGGACAGGTCTGTCACTGTCAGCCTATGGGCTGAGCTGCAATACAGAGTACCTGGCCTTTTTGGAGTCTCTGGGAAGGGTGCTGAAAGGTGCTCCAGCTGTTGTTGGACTTCTGTGCTAGTCACAGTTTGTCAATAAGTGTCTGTTCAAGCATAAGGGTGTCCATCGGTGCACATGGCACGAGGACACCCTAGGCCAGACGTTGATGATCAACTTTGTGGTTGTGTCATCTGACCTTCATATGTCTTGGACACTCGTGTGAAGAGAAGGGAAGAGTTGTCAACTGATCACCACCTGGTGGTGAGTTGAGCAACTGTGTCGCTCATGACATTCTGTGGGAGGTGCTCCGGGAGTATGTGGTCCAGGGCCCTTTGCTAAGGGCCATCCGGTCTCTGTACAACCGGACCAGGAGCTTGGGTCGCATTTCCGGAAGTAAGTCAGACCTGTTCCCAGTGCACTTCTGGAGGACTGCCCTTAGTCACCGGTTCTGTTCGTTATTTTTATGGACAGAATTTCTAGATGCAGCCAGGGGCTGGAGGGAGTCCAGTTCGGGGACCACAGGATTTCATCTCTTTTTGCAAATAATGTTATCCTGTTGGCTCCATCGAGCATGCACTGGGGCAGTGTGCAACCGAGTGTGAAGCGACTGGGATAAGAATCAACACCTCCAAGTTTGAGGTCATGGTTCTTAACTGGAATAAGGTGGCTTGTAATCTCCAGTTCAAGGGAGAGCTCCTGCCTCAGGTGGAGGAGTTTAAGTATCTTGGGATGCTGTTCACGAGTAAGGGAAAGATGGATCGTGAGACTGACAGACGGATCGGTGCATCGGAAGCAGCAACCGGTCAATCTACATTCCTACTCTCAACTACGGCCATGAGCTCTGGGTCATGACCAGAAGGAGGAGCCAGCTGAGGTGGCTCGGGCATCTCGGGCATCCAGATGCCTCCCGTGCGCCTCCCTGGGAAGGTGTTCCAGGCAGCTGGAGAAAGTGTCCAGGGAAAATGAAGTCTGGGCATCCCTGCTTAGGCTACTGCCCCCACGACCTTGCCATGGATAAGCGGAAGAAGATAGATGGATGGATGGATATTTTTCAAAATTATACCGGTTTGATGCATTTTTTTATGCATGACTCTGTGTTAACCACATTTTCTACTGATTGAGAAAGGAAATACTAGGTGGTGGAATAAATTTCTTGTGTTGCCGCCTCAAGCGATAACTTTAGCCCTGCAACGTTTGCAAAATATAGTCGTTAACTATTAGTAGATTTTTTTGAAACCAAAGTACCTCCAAACAACAGACACAGCTCCTCTTTTTGGCACAAGATCTTCTGTCAGCTGTGTCAGTTTGTGTCAGAATTTTTGTCGTTTTCTTGTCTTGTCATTTTCTCATCTGTCCCCTCCATCTTCACTGGCACACATACAGCTCTGCCCTCACCATGCATATTTAGTATGGTTTAGCAGGGCAGCAGTGAAAAGGACCCCCTCTCAAACAATGTCGCGCCACGCTGCTTTCCGACCCTTGTGTAAGCGGCATACACATGTATTTAGGTATGTTAAAAATTCATATAAGAAAAATAAACACCAGTATTCGGTTTGAATCGCTATACCGCACAGCGCTTGTACAAAACTTTGCTCTGGCCACAGCTCTCAAAAGAAGTCTAATTGTTATAATATAGCAGTGCACAAATATTTATTCAAAAATCAAAATGTCACAGTGCCATTTGAATTTAAAGGAACATCCCCAAAACAGTAGGAAATGCTACAGTGCATTACAGTAATAAAATTTTGAATGACTAAAAGCATAAATAATCTTTTCCAAAACAAGGTAGGATAAAGACAGTTCGATTTTATAAATTAATGTAACGTGAATAAAACAGGACTGGACCCCATTATTTATCTGACCTCTAAAACGCAACTTAAAATCAAATAATACACCAAGATTTCTAGCACTAGATGTGACATTGATTGCAAGTCCCATGAGCTCTGAGCTCAACTGATTACTAAAACCAGGAGGTCCAAGAGGAATAACCTCTGTTTTGGAATCATTAAACATGAGGTAGTTGCTTGCTATCCAGTTTTTAATTTGATTAAAACATTCATGGACATTATTCAGACTGGAGTTACAGTGCTACATGCTGCTCTCTACACTTTTCCTGTAGCTGGCGCAAGGAGAAGATCATGTCCACTGTATACCTCAGTGTGGGAAACCTCTGATTTTGGTATGGTGGATCTTCTTGGGCAGCAGTCTCACTCCGCTGACCACAAGGTGTCAGGATCCATGTTTTGAGTTCCTGTTTTATGCTTTTACTTTGTAGGTTCCTTTAGGATTTGGTTTGGTTTTGTCTTTTTCCACTTTACTTTGACCCAATTAGTTCATTGTTTTCACCTGTCCCTCGTTCGTGTTCGTTCCTTCATATTCCTTTGTTCTGTCACAGTTCTTTGCTAGATCATCTGCTCAACAGGCTTTTGTTGCGATCCCTGCCGGACATCTTTTGATTATCAACTGCCCAGAATTGCCTTGCCTTTTCCTTTTTGAGATTTTGATCATGGACTGGTTTTTGTTCTCCCAAGTTTAAGTTAAGTTATCTGCCTCTGTTTTGTATGTGCTTTTCTCCATGTCTTGTGTTCCTGTTTAGCTCCCTGGCGTTCATGTTTAGTTCCCTTGTTCGCCATGTTGCAGCTGCAAAGCCCATGTCAGTGTTCAATGCAAGTGTAAATGATATCTCTTTCTATGACTTCTGTGGTCATGTAAGCATGGGAGAAGAGTTCCTGCGCCTTGCCAAAAAAATGTCCTTAACAGTATTAATTTCGTTGACGAAATATTTTCGTTATAATTTTCGTCAATGACGTTTTCACTGACAATGTTATTGATTTGATGTGGCTGTTAAAATTCAGGTCTGAGTCCATGATTACCCCTAGATTTCTAACCTGATTTTTAGATTTTAGAGAAGGAGACTCGAGGTGCCTGCTGACACTTTCTCTTTGTTTCTGTGGCCCAAAGATAATTACGTCAGTCTTGTCACTGTTTATTTAGAGAAAGTTATTTTGCATCCACGCAGTGATCTGTTCAATGCAGTGACACAGTGAATCGAATGGTCCATATTCACTGCTGTGAGTGTGTGTAAATGTAAATCTGAGTGTCATCTGCATAGTTATGGTAGGACACATTATTGCTGCATATTAACTGGCCTAAACATGTAAAGATTGAACAAGAGAGGTCCCAGGATGGACCCCTGGGGGGACCCCACATGTTAACGCCGTTTGGTCTGAGACACAGTTATCAATTTTAAGTACATCCTGTCTTCAAGATAGGAATTAAACCATTTAAGGGCAGTATCAGAAATGCCTAACCAGTCCTCTAACCTTTGTAACAGGATCACATGGTCCACTGTGTCAAATGCAGCACTCCATCCAATAGTACTAAGACAGAGACTCTGCCAGTGTTAGTGTTCAGACAAATGTCATTTGTCACCTTGATGAGGGCAGTCTCAGTGTTGTGATGGCACCTAAAACCTGACTGAAAATCACCAAAGCAGTTGTTTAACAGGAGAAAGTCAGTAAGTTGTTGGTAAACAACTTTTTCAAGGATTTTGCCTAAAAACGGCAGGTTTGATATGGTCCGGTAGTTGTTCAGTACTGTGGCATCAAGACTGCTCTTCAGGAGAGACAGCAATTTTCAATACCCTTGGAAATGTTCCAGACTGTAATGGATTAACTAATTGAGTGAATTGTGGTAACTGCTTAGTACTGATTTCATGAATCTAGTGGGTAAAACATTGAAGCAGCAGGTGGATGAACTCAGAGTGGAGATGATCGCTTCAACTGTTTTGTCATTTACAGGTGTAAAATGTGTTAGTTCTACCAAGTGTTTCCTGGATGGCTGCAAAGTTATCATCTGTGTTGTGCAATTTAGTGCATGTTTAATATCCTGAACCTTGTCATTAAAAAATAAAACAAACTCATTTCATTTAGATGTTGAAATTAGTTCTGATGGCAATGGAGATGTAGGGTTTGTTAATCTACTCACTTTAGCAAACAGGGCACGTGCGTTGTTACTGCTGTTGATGATTTCAGAAAAATACATTTCTCTCTTTCTATGTAGAGTTTTATTGAACACACACAACATCTGCTTATAAATGTCATAATGAACCTGGAGCTTTGATTTACAGCATTTTTGTTCGGCCCTCCGGCACTCCCTTTTCTGTGCCCTGACCAAGTCATCATTTCTCCATCTGAGATCAATGTGAGACAACCAGCACAGTCCTAGGTTACTTGTCTGACCTCGGGCTTACTGACGGTCCATCCCGTTGTGGGCTGGTCCGACTGCAGTCTGCTGGCCTGGAGTCCATTAGTTGCCTCCTCGCTGGTGATTGGTTCACAGTCCCCTGATTGTGATGGTGCAGTCTCACTGGTCTGTGTGAATCAAGAGACTAACGCCACACCAGCATAGGGAGCTCTCACCTGAATACTGACTGGTATTCTCTCCCTTTGCGTCTATGCTCATTTCTGGTTTGCGCAACCATTTAAGCCCGGCCAAACCAATCTAGCATTGCAAAGTGTTGCCAGTTATCCTGCCTTACTGAGCATTCCCACTACATAGTCTTGCTACTACGTGTATGACTCCTCACCTGACTCTCTGGACCATTGCCTCTTGGATTACCCTCTTGCTTGTTTATTGAGCGGACTGACTACGGTAACTTTGACTACTTTGTTTTGGAACTCGACCCAGAGTGCAACCTCACGACTCAGATTGTTGAACTCTGTAACTATTGTCTTCTGCAAATGGATTCTAATTCGACTCCTACCACAAGCATGTTACAGAATACTTCGCCTACCATGAATCCAACAGAAGCGTCCCAGCTCCAGGTGGCTTTCACTTATCCAAGTGAAATACTTCAGGATTACCAAGATCAGCTCATCAAGCTTCAATCACTAAATGAGCACCTGACCCATTACATTTGATCACTCCCACCTGCCTGAGACTCGGTCCATCCCCGCTGTGGGCACCAGTAATGCCTACGAAGTTTGATGGTTCAGCGAAACAATGCCAGGGTTTTCTTTGACAAATAGAACTTTTTTTGATAAGCAGAATGAACAATTTCCCTCTGATGGAAATAAATGCTGTTTCCTGATGTCACTGGTCACTGCAAAAGTGTTAGACTGGGCTGCAGCGGTCTGGGAGACAGACCAATTATTAAGTACTTCCCACAAGTCATATTTTGTTACGAGAAGTGTTTGAATACCCCACTGGGGACAAAGACATTTCCACGCAACTGCTTCACATGTCTCAAGGTAATCGAACAGTTGCGGATTATGCTATTGAATTCAGAACACTCGCTGCTCAGAGCAGCTGGAATAATGTTTCTCTGAAAGCTGTGTTTTGACAGAGTTCAAATCTGGGTCTTCAAACTGAACTAGCCTGCAAGAGGGTTAAATAGTTCACTCTAGGAATACATAACCCTTGCTAGCGAAATAGATAACCTCATGAGGAACACACCCACTAGGAAGACTCTCCCCTCCCGACAGGCTAGCGTCCCAATTCAACCTTTGCTATTACTGCAGTGAAGCCAGCCACTACAGCACAACTTATTCTTGCAAAGCTCGGAGATACAATAAGGTTACTAAACGGGTGAAAATGTTCTTATCTCTCTAACAAGTCATTGACCCTCTCCATGCAATTTTCTACTGAAAGTACATTCCTTTATTTGACAGCATTGATTGATTTGGGAGCAGCACTGAATCTTATTCACCAGAATGTCATCAGGAAATTCAACATTCCTATTCAGCCCTGTGTGCCCCCTATCAGGAAAAGTACTGTGAACAATAGGAAGTGGCATTACGCACCAAACCCGACCACTTCAATTCCAGGTTGGGATATTCCATCAACAGTCCATCTCCTTTTACGTCATCAACTCTCCCCAATATGACATTATTCTCGGGTATCCCTGGCTAGCTATTCACAACCCCGTTTTATCATGGAATGATGGGGAATTGATCCACTGGTCCTCCTTCTGCTATAAACATTGTGTCCACTCCACCATGATCAAGCCCTGCCTAACGACAACCATTGAAAGCCCCGTGACCAATCAAATTACTGAGATTCCCTCCTGCTATGAGGAATTTAAGAAGGTTTTTGGCAAGACTAAGGCAATGCAGATACCACCTCACAGACCCTGGGATTGTGCAATAGAATTGTTACCCAATGCCATGCCTCCAAAAAGCAAAGTTTACCCTTTGTCTGGAAACGAGACTCAGGCCATGGAAGAATACATCGAAGAAGCCATACACTCTGGATTCATCCATCCATTCACCTCACCAGCGGCCACTGGCTTCTTCTTTGTAGAAAAGAAAGATTGAGTATTATGACCATGCATCGATTACAGAGGTCTCAAGAACGTGACTATCAAGACTTGCTACCCCCTCCCACTGGTCCTGTCAGCACTTGAACAATTACGTGAAGCCAGAATCTACACAAAGCTCGATCTTAGAAGTGCATATAACCTGATCCGAATCCAGGAGGGGGATGAATAGAAGACTGCTTTTCTCACCACCAGGGGCCACTATAAGTATCTTGTCATTCCTTATGGGCTTGCTAAGGCCCTAGCAGTTTTCCGGTCCTTCATTAATCAAATCTTCCAGGACCACCACTACTTTGTCCTCCAAATCATGGCCTAATGGATAGAGTCAGACTTGTAACCCGAAAGTTGCGGGCAGGAATTGTCGGTGGGGTGGAGTGAATAGCCAGCGCTCTCTCCACCTTCAATACCACGACTGAGATGAGACCCTTGTGTATTCACTGCTGTGTGTGTGCACTTTGGGTGGGTTAAATGCAGAGCACAAATTCTGAGTATGGGTCACCATACTTGGCCCCAAAGTCACGTTCACTTCACTTTCACAACAAAACACTTCACACCTCAAGACTTACGCACTCATGTCATGCAATGGGTCCACAAGTCAGTGAGTTCGGGACACCCAGAGATCTCACGTACCTTCCAGCTAGTACGGAATTCCTTCTGTTGGCCATCAATGAGTAAGGATGTGACTAATTACGTCAAGTCCTGCCAAATTTGCACCCAATCCAAAACGCCCAAATTACTACCTTCTGGCCTCTTCCAACCATTACCAATCCCACCGAGCCCCACAGAGTGATTTCATCACCGATCTACCTCCATCCAATGGTTTCACCACCATACTGGTAATCATCAATTAGTTTTCCAAGTAATGTCGTTTGATCCCACTGAAAGGTCTCCCTACAGCCCAAGAAACTGCCCAGGCCCTATTCCACCAAATCTTTCCAGTCTATGGATTACCCAATGATATACTCTCTGACAGAGGAACTAACTTCACCTCCCAAGTCTGGAAAGCCTTCTGTAAACAACTACATATCAACATTAGTATGACTTCCGGATATCATCCTCAGTCAAATGGTCAAGTGGAACCACTGAACCAAGAGATTGGCCGCTATTTTGATATAGATAATATTGCAGCTGCGAACAGCATAGATGGGCAGAATTCCTTCCCTGGTCAGAGTATGCACAAATTCACTAACGCACACCTCCACGGATATGACTCCATTCCAATGTGTGCTGTAATACCAACCCCCCTTGTTGCCGTGGTCAGGTGAACCATCATTAGTTCCTGCCATGAGTGTGAGGGGGTGTTGGACAGCGCCCATGTTCGGTTACAGACAGCCATCAGGAACCAAGAATTCCATGCCAATAAATGCTGTTGCCCACATCCTCTCTATCATCCAGGACAATGAGTCTTGTTGTCCATGACAAACCTTAAGCTGCCTCTATCAAGTAGAAAGCTCAGCCCAGGTATATAGAAAAGGTAGGTCAGCTCCAATATTTCGTGGACAGGGAGGGTTATGGACCCGAGGAGAGATCTTGGGTACCGTCATCTTGGATCCCACACTGTTAGAGAAATTACAATTTTTACCCTCAAGTGACCTAATCCACCTTACTTTAGTATAACTGAAACACTTCTGAATAGGGCCTATTGTGTATTGACGAAATATAATTTTTGCTCTCTCAGTGGGAACAGTTTTGCTCTAACCTTGACTATTTGATAAGGGCCCAGATGTTTTTCTGTGGGAAATCACCTCCCTTTCTTCTTACGATGAAAACTGATGTGTTGGGCTGCAAGCAGCCAGTGACCCTCATGCTGTACTAAGGTGCTGTGTGACTGTTACTCCTTGCTAGTAAAACTTCTATATATTCTTACCGAAGTTTGTCCTGAGTCAATTTGTTAAAAAGAATTTACCTAACACACACTTATTGAGGATTTTTATCGAGCCAGGATGTCCTTGTTGAATGCCAGGAGGCACTCGTACAGGGGGGATTCTGTAACACCGGAACTCGCAACTCAGCCCAGAGTGCACCCCCACGACTTGGAGGGTATTCAGCGTAACTCTGTAACTATTGTCTTCTGTGAATGGATTCCAATTCGGCTCCCGCCTCAAGTGAGGTACAGAGACAAATCTTTCCCTTAAGTTTTTAAGAATGTTTTCTAAAATCGGAACAATGATTTGTTGTCTGCTTGTTCAGAGGAGTTCTCTTGGTAAGAGTGATGGTCTGCTCTTTGTCAAATGGGGTCTCGACAGTGCAGTATTTGGTGGTGAAGGCTGTGCCACTTCCTATTGTTCACCTTACTAGGTCAATAAATCCCCAGGGGTAAAACTCCTTCCTCAGTCTTGGAATGTGAACATATTCCTGCCTTATGTCTGCTACAAGTGGTTCTGTTCACTATTTTTATGGACAGAATTTCTAGGTGCAGCCAGGGGAAGGAGGGATTCCAGTTCTGGGACCACAGGATTTCATCTCTGCTTTTTGCAGATAATGTTGTCTTGTTCCCTCCATTGAGCCAGGACTTTCAGTGGGCACTGGGGCAGTTTTCAATCAGGTGGGAAGCAGCGGGGATGAAAATCAGCACCTCCAAGTCTGAGGCCATGGTCCTTAACCCTCTGGAGTCTGAGGGTGTTTTGGGATCCTGGACAAGTTTTGACATGCCCTGACATTTGTGCTTTTTTCAGTTGCTTTTAACCCTCTGGGGTCGACGCACGCGCCGGCGTGTTTTGACGCATCTTTTTCTGATAAGGCCGAAACAAACTTAAATTACTCCGTCAATTCTGATCGTACAGATAAAAGAAGTATATAATTCAAATCTGTAAAGGGTCTAGTTTTAGTGGTATACCATCATAATAACAACAAAACGTTGTGCTTTTTTTAAATAAAGAAAGCCGACAGGGTGCGCTCTCGGACTTTTCTGTCTCTGCCATTTCTCTTCACAGACGCGTAAATAAAACAACCAGAATCTCAGCGAATACTTGGCTCCTAAAAATAAGAATTATATGGCTAGAAAGCTTGAAATGTTTTCTTTTGAGTGAAACAATTCAAGTCGAAAACAAATCATCACTTTTGATTTAATCCGTATGAACGTAAGGAGAAGTCCGTTTTTTCCTGTCTCACCTCATTACAGGTAATGCGACCCCGCCTTGTACACTGTCCACTGTTCACATGTAAATAATCTCAGGTGAACCAGGTAAATATGTGCACACCCCCGAGAAATGACACAAAATATCAAACTTCATCATAGAATTTACTCACTTTTTCTGCGCGTTTGGATGATGTCGTGTTACGCACGTGAAGCGGCGCTCCTTACATTCCTCACAGAGACAAATAGTTTAGCTTGTCCTCAGAGTAAAAACACTGATTTTAACTCAAATGAGGATCGTTTGGGTCCTCATTGTGTTGTATTGTGCTGCACTAATCCGTCCCATCTACATTGACTGAAAGGCTCATTATGCGCGCCTTTGTCTGGTCGTTCAGTGCGTCTTTTGTGTTCTCAGGTAAATCACATGACTATTCATCCTCAGACACACCCTCTTGCATATGGCCTTTCTGGACAAAAAGTGTCTTAGAAAATTTAAATCAGTGTATTGTTTACTGTGAATGTGTGAACAAGATGACATTCACAGAACTCTGAAGTAAACACTTTAGCCTACAACATGCTGGTCTCCAAAGTCTTGTGAACCAATGTTCTGTTTGTGTTTTATGGTCTTATTTCAGTGAGTAAAAAATTGCAGTTTTTCACTAACCATGCATAAACACTGTTTTCTCAAAAACACAATCATGTATAAACCTGCTGCTCACATATTATTGTAGCCAATTTTGTGCTGATTACAGTGTTATTAGACTTTAGACATTAATATGTTTAAAAAACACTGAAAAAAGCACAAATGTCAGGACATGTCAAAATTGTCCAGGCCCCAAAAACCCCCTCAGACCCCAGAGGGTTAAACATATTAATGGCTAAAGTCTGATAACACTGTAATCAGCACAAACTGGACTACAATAATATGTGAGCAGCAAGTTTATACATGATTGTGTTTTTGAGAAAACTGTTTATACATGGTTAGTGAAAAACTAAAATTTTAAATCACTGAAATAAGACCATAAAACACAAACAGAACATTGGTTCACAAGACTTTTGAGAAATGCATCTTGTAGTGTAAAGTGTTTGCTTCACAATGATGTCAAAGTCATCTTGTTCACTCATTCACAGAAAACATTACACTGATTTAAATTTTAGAAAGGGCATATGCAGGAAGGTGTGTCTCACCATGAATAGTCATGTGATTTACCTGAGAAGACAAAAAGACGCACTCAACGACCCGCACAAAGAACCGCATAATGAGCCTTTCAGTCAATATGACTGAGAGGGGATTAGTGCAATACAATACAACACAATGCAGATCCAAACGTTGGTCATTTGAGTCGTGTTTTTACTCTGAGGAGAAACTAAACTCTCTGTGTGGAACATACAAAGCGCTTCTTCACCTGCGTAACGTGCCATCATCCAGACGCACAGAAAAAGTGAGTAAATTCTATGATGAAGTTTGACGTTTTATGTCATTTCTTGTTGTGGTGAAGAATGGAGCTGAGCCGAAAGGCGAAGCTATCTATTTACCGATCAATCTACGTTCCAACTCTCACCTATGGTCATGAGCTTTGGGTCATGACCGAAATGACAAGATCTCGGATACAAGCGGCTGAAATGAGCTTCCTTCGCAGGGTGGCCGGGCGCTCCCTTAGAGATAGGGTGAGGAACTTGGTCACCCAGGAGGAGCTCAGAGTAGAGCCGCTGCTCCTCCACATCAAGAGGAGCCAGCTGAGGTGGCTTGGGCATCTGTACCAGAATGCCTCCTGCGTGCCTCCCTGGGGAGGTGTTCTGAGCGTGTCCCACTGGGAGGAGGCCCCGGGGAAGACCCAAGACGCGCTGGAGGGACTATGTCACTCGGCTGGACTGGGAATGCCACAGTGTCCCCTGGATGAGCTGGAGGAAGTGTCCAGGGAAAAGGAAGTCTGGGCATACCTCCTTAGGCTACTGCCCCCACGACCCGGCTCCGGATAAGCGGAAGAAGATGAACGGATGGATGGATAAAAATTTCCCTTCTCACTCCTACAGATGGTGTGTGTATTTCTTCCTCAATCTCGGGTCCTCTACCAGAGGTCTGGGAGTTTGAGGGTTCTTCGCAGTATCTTAGCTGTTCCTAGCACTGTGCTGTCCTGAACTGAGAGCTCTGATGTTGTTCCTGGGATCTGTTGGAGCCACTCTCCCAATTTTGGGGTCACAGCCCCGAGGGTGCCTATTACCACGGGGGACCACTGTTGCCTTCACCTTCCACATCTTTTCTATTTCTTCTTTCAGCCCTTGGCATTCATCAGACTTCTCATGTTCCTTCTTTCTGATGTTACTACATCTATCACTACAGCTTTCTTCTGCTGTTTGTCCACCACTACTATGTCCAGTACACTATGCCAGCCACTTGGTTATGGCGCACCATGTATGCTGACATATCCTGTTAACACAAACCAATTAACCAGACTTCAAGCATGTCTAACTGACATAAAGGCCTGGATGACCAGTAACTTTCTACTTTTAAAATCAGAGAAAACAGATGTTATTGTGTTTGGGCCGAAAAACCTCAGAAATAGCTTTTCTAAAATTATAGCTTCTTTAGATGACATAGCCCTCCAGCACTACTACTACAGCACTAAAACTTTGGAGTTATTTTTTACCAAGATATGTCCTTTAATTCACACATAAAACAAATCTCTAGAGCTGCCTTCTTTCACTTATGCAAATATTGCCAAAATTAGGAACATCCTGTCTTAAAAAATTGTTACTTTAAGGCTAGATTACTGTAACTCATTACTGGATGTCTGGATGTCCCTGTAACTCCATAAAAAGCCTCCAGTTAATCCAGAATGATGCAGTCAGAGTCCTGACAGGAACTAGCAAGACAGTGATGGACTGGTGAAATGTCCAAAGTATACCCCTGCCTTCCACCCGAAAAAAAGCTGGGATAGGCTCAAGCAGATCCCCGTGACCCTGGTTAAGGAATAAGCGGAAATAGAAAATAGATGGATCGATGAAAAAGGAGGGTTAGACCTTCAAAAATGCACTACCATCTCCTTGGTTTTTAGAAGTGTTCAGTAGGAGGCAGTTTTTGTGACTGAAGGATTTTATCAGGTATCTGTTCTCCTCTTCCTGTCCATTCTTGATTCATGCAACAATCGCAGTATCATCAGAATACTTCTGAATGTGGCAGCACTCAGGCTATCACATAAAGTCTACTGTGTACAGTGTGTACAGGAATTAACCCAAAACAGTCCCCTGTGCTGCTCAAAACTCTACCAGAGATGTAGTTTCCCAGCCTGTCAAACTGTGGCCCTTCGGTTATATAATCTGTGATCCAGGAAACAAAGCAGGGATCCACACCCATCTCTTTGAGCTTGTCTCTGAGGATGATTGGTTGGATGGTATTGAATGCAGTTGAAAAATCAAAGAACATAATCCCCACAGATTCTTCCAGAAGAGGCAGAACACGGTGACGCATGTAGTGGACAGCATCATTCACACCAATGTGTTCTCTGTAAGCAAACTGCAGGGGATCTAATGTGTGTTTGATCTCAAGTCTTAGTAGGAGTATCCTCTCCAGGACCTTCATAATAAGGGGTGGTTCAGTGACATTTTAGAATTTCAAAATGGCAAAAAAATAAAAATGAAATAGCAAGTCAGTTTCATCATTTCCTGTGTACATCCACATGTATATTTTTCATTTCAGTATGTGCCCCTTATAAAAATATAATATAAAAGGCATTTTAATGCATTTAATGTTTTGCACTTCTTGGAAATGTCACTTGGCAAAACAAAACCATTTTTCATATATTAAATTTAATGTCAATTATAAAATCATAAATAATGCAAAATGCAAGTGTTGATTTACAAGTAATTCATAGCCACTTGCAGAATTTCCACACTTTAACTACAAATATTGAATATTTTGGCTTTTAATTAATGCAACATTTTATACATTTCCCAGAAATTACAGTTTTACTGTATGACACATTTTGTTTTACCAAATTACATAGTGCAATTGCAATATGCACTACATAACTCTATTGATAACATAAATATACATAAATCTGATATTGAATGATTATAATTCTGAACAACACAAAAGATACAAAAGTGTCAACCTTTCATTCTCTTTATAGCATTTCGTAACAATTTTATAATGTCCTCCATCTTACAAACAAAATGATAGTACTTCTAAGTTTTAGCATTTTAGATTCAGTTCTTAAGTCACACAGTCCTCACTTAAAGTTAATGAAGACAACTGCTGGTAAAATGATAAAAAATATCATCTCTGATAAGGCTCCAAGCCTTGATTTGCAAGGTTTAAGTTTTATCTCTAAATCAATACAATTTTATAAACACTTTTTTTGAAGTTTGACCAAATGACACCCAAATGTGTGATAGGCCTACACCCTACCACACTTGGAAAAGGTAAAATTAACTTAAATTGAAGAGAAAATTTTAAACTTACCTCCAACTTCATTGGTCTTCAAGGGTCTTCTGAGTGACGTCATCACGTCACTTAACTAAACCCATGATATTATAGCTCAAAATGGCCTATTATCTTTGTTTTGCCAAATGACATTTAAGGAAATAGATCTTTGTGAAATAATGTTCGTTAGATACTAAAAATGTTTTTAAAAGGTTTATCATGCAAATACTTTTACAGCCTTATCTCAAGACTTTAAAAAATATGCCAAAGAGAAAACTAAATGATTTTTAATAATGTTTTATCATTTTACCAGCAATTGCCTTCATTAACTTTAAGTGAGACAGTAGTCATTTAGTTCAGCTGGACACTTTATGTACTGGAACAATACAAGATGTTTTCCACAGAGCTATATTGTTTTTTGTAGCCATTCATTGTCCTCACCAACCATAAAAACCTCTCCTACATCCAGACAAATGGTTAAATTCACACAAAGCCACCCGGACCCTAGCCTGGCCAGCCAGACTAACTCTTTTATATATACATATGTTATACATGTTATACATATATGTTATACAAAGACTTAGTCTGGAATCTCTTTGGTTGAGATCGATTTCCAGGGGACTGGTGTGTTGTCTTGTCTACTTGATTGCCTGCAGGTGCGTTGCCCGAGAGTGGGAGGCGCTGATGAGCCCCACCTGTGACTTACCTTCACCAACGACCATAAAAGCTCCGGATCTTCACCACCACAGTGCCAGTTTGTCCGTTTACCCACGCGGTAGTGGAATTATAGTCTCCTGAGCTATTCACTGTTGTTTGATTACTTACTTAACTCGTTTCTTGCTCTCTCAGATCGTCCGCTACACTGACATGGTTCTTTTCCCTGAAGGCAATGAAACACACGACAACTTTGTACCGAGTATATGCCTGCAAGTGAAAAAGGCCTCAGTTGCAGACGGAGAGAAGAGACTTTCTTCTCTCCCCCATGCGACCTTGACTCCCCTTCGCCCAGCAGTCTTTTATTTTTATAGTGAGGAACAAACAAGGCACATGATGCGTGGGTGCAGTTAGGAGTTTCAGCTCATCATTTACACAGGTAAAAAGGTTATGTGGCCTATCTAGTAAGATAGCCTGAAAACGTCTTACACAAACGTTATTGTCTTCAAATCATATTACACAATGGCAAAAATTATACTTTTGACCTCATGACCCCAACAGATCTAGTTCTCATTCCTGACAGGCGCCGAGTAAACCAATCAGAGAAATTAACGATATGACACAAGCAAAGTGACAGTGAGACCAGCGAATGGCGTGCAGTAGAGACGTTACCTCAAGCTAGTTGTTGTTTTTGTTGTAAAAACATGAACACGGTGTTATCACCAGTTCCGTGCCTATTTTTGAATGGAGTAAACAGCAAAAGCAAGTTGTAGAAAGATTTGCGGACTTATGTATGTACATATGCGCAAGGCTTGTTTAAATCTGATTGGGCGACTGCCCCATTGCAAATAAACGGCTGTGATTGGCCCGGCTCTTTTGAGGCCAGAGAAAACGACTCTCTATGGCAGGGGTTCCAGACCCACATTCTTTCTCTAAGAAAGGACTGGGCCTGCAGTGGTCTCATATATCCAGTTTTTCTCTCACCCAGAAATTAATTGTACATTACTACTGCTACAAAAATGTCATTGGTGGCTCTTCATGACTGCCTGCTCTGTGTGAGCCTGGATCAAACCCTCTCATTGTGCCCTTGAGGGGCTTCTTCAACCTTTGCCCCTACCTCATCGCCGTTTGTCCCTTATCGTGGTCGACTTCATCTCTGGTCTGCCTCGCAGTTAGTTTTTGCTCAGCTTTTAGAGTCACCTCAAGCCTCTCCTGTGGTTTCCACCCCAAAACTAATGACCAGACCCAAATGAGTTAATCAAGCAGCACTCTGTTGCATTTGCTCCATTATCATGGACTGAGTATTTGTACTGTCTGGATCCAGCCTCAAGGCTGTCTCTCACTCTCTATCTCTCTCTTTCTGTGTGTGTAGGTTGGCGATCAGTAGTAGCAGCACCTGAGTTAAATCAAGACTAATCAGCTGGTATATTTCATGAATTTAACTAAAAAACTGGGAAGAAACTATGTTGGCTCTGATTTGGTAGAGTAGAGTTGGCCCTAGGAAACTGTGATATCTAAAATACAGCTGGCATGCCGAATGTTTTAGGAAGTCCAGCTTTACAGTCCTACTTCTGACAAGGTTAGTTCAGCGCTCAGGACCAGACCAATTACAGCATTCAGAAGGCAGATATCATCTAAGTAAGAGGTCTCCTCCCAAGAGGACAGAGCAGTAAGATTCATTCACAGCTGCACAGGTCAACACAGTTAACAATACACACATGGGGAGGGGGCAGGCAGTAGGCCCTATAGGTCATAACAAGCATGCAGTTGCATGACTCTGAAATAAGCCATTGTATATGATAGGAGAATCTTGGAGATGAAGCTAACATGTCACCACAGGTAACTGTGGTTGCTGGATCTTGTCCAAATTGCCTTGCCCGAGTCTCACCCCAAGTAAAATGTGGATCCTGTCTACATTGGGGAGCACTGTAGATTTTTTTATAATAGGCATCTGTTACATTGGTTAGTCTTTCAGTGTCATTCAAACATGTAAAATCAATGTGTGTGCAGGTATGAACATGCACACGATTGTAAAAATGTGCACCACACACAGATGCATACACTAATCTATTCTTCAATTCCACATTAAGCTACATCACACACCATGAGCAGATGTCTGGAAATTCCCTGTTCAGTCATGACATCAGACCGTCTGCACCATAACACAGGGTAGTGTGTTATGAAAGGTTTTCAAGGATGCTGATCCAACACTACTAGGAATGACTAACCTCTCAACTTGCAATAACAATGCAGTAAAAAAGTGGGCAGAATCTGATTTGGCTCTCTAAACCACCTCACTACAAATGTGACATCCACTCCTGCAGATATTCTATGGCACATAAAAGTAGACCAAACTTGAGGTATGTGATGCACACCGTTTAAATGTCTCTAGGGTAAATATTTAACCACAAAAAGTCCCAGATATCAGCAGGCAGTGAGTGTTTTGCACACAAAATGGCTGATTAGTTCAAGTGGAGGGAATGTTTGCAGCTGGCAGAGGATTAGTTTGAATAGACTGATCCTCAACTCTAAACATCTCTCACTAAACCCCTTCCATTAACATGCACCATCAGTTTTCTACCCTTGCGAGAGCCACTGCTGACAGTGGTAGAAGAAGGGTTGTTACGCTTTATGCTTTTAAGGCTTGCATTCAGACCCTACTTTTGTAAAAGTATTGAAAGTAAATGTACTGCAGAAAAATTACTGTTCCTTGGCAAATTGCTTTACTGAGCATCATTACGTAGTTATCCGTTGGTGATTATGCTGCATTGTACAGTCATAGTTACTACAGGTGGCTTGTGGTTTTGATTTTTTTCCAGACTTGAAACTGGATCATCTGATAAGGGAACAGCCAGAAGGCATTTACAGTAGATACAATATACAGTACAAGATAATCTGGACCACCTTTCTTTGAAAAGTTTTGGTCTTTTACATTAGGTCCATTATTTTAGTTGCACTGTCATGAATACATGATAGAAAGATGCCTGAGTAGCATTGTTCAGTTGCTTAGTGTCTGGTTGCTTCTCCTGCTCTTTAGGTAGCTATCTGTTGTTTCTCTGTTACCCTGAGTCAGCAAACAACCTCAGCTTTTTTACCTGCACCACTTGCCAGACTACTTGCCTCTGCCTGCATAATCTGACTCCTTCAGTCATGCTGTTGACAGCTATACCAGCAAGCAGGTCTGGCATCCATCAAGCTGCAAATAGGTTGAGACAAATGTTCTGTTTGGATTTACAGTACTATGATATGAATAATGCCTCATTCTTCTTCTACTGTAAGAAAAATCATGCTTGATTCTATTAAATCTCCAAAAAAATCAGTTACAGTTACAAAACAAAGTACAAGCATCCACAAAGGAATTGAAATTGTGCTGCAACAGAGTTAATAATAATGGAAGTGTTCGATATTTCATGTTGGCAAACATGGCCTGTTGATAAGTTGGCCATTAGAGGTTTTCAGTAAGCAAATATATCTTCAATAACATGAGTCACATGGCTCTAATGTGGCAGGCTACAGAGCAAAAGCCTTCACAGTGACAGACCTTTGCTTGAACTATTGGTTCTTTCGTGAGTCTTTTGTGCAACTGACAACGAGTTGGCGATATTTCTGTTATATAACCTATGTCACCATCATTAACTACTGAATGGTTAACAGTGTGGTTTTATAAAGAACAGAACATGTTGCTTAGATGACGGTAAACTACGCTCAATAAGTTCATTCACAGCCAGTCGATCACATGACCTTCAAGTCATCTCTCCCTTTCTGACGCGCAGCATCTTCTAATATTAACTGCTCAGCACAATGTGATCTCTAGCATAAAGTTCTCTGTGCCCGCGGTTTTAGTCTGAGTGTGACCCACCTGTAGCTGCTTCGACCTGCTGATGGGCGTTCGGTCGTGGAGCGGCAGAGGATGAACGCAGACAAAAAGGTGCAAAGGCAAGATGCTGGCGCAAAGCACGACAGTCCGCATCACGTTCATCCTGTCAGAGTGCGTTTAGGGCAGGTGGAGGAATGCCTGGTGCCGCTGTGCATGGGGTTGAGACACGGCAGGAGGATCTTATAGCCTACTGCGGGATCTCTTCAAGCAACACCTTTACAAGCTCCCGGTGCTCAGCGAGTCGGCGTTTAACCCTTTTCACTCCTGATGCACAGCGAGTGAGGTTGTCTTCCAAAGCAGATCACAGAGAAAGGGCTGAGGAACCGGATGGATCTATAAAGCTGTTTGAAGTAGTCTATTTAATCACCAGGTGGAAGGTAACTCAGTACATTTACTCAAGTACTGTACTTTTTTACTGCATTCCATTTATATGATAACTTTAGTTCCATCCATCCATTTTCTATACCCGCTTTTCCTGGCTCAGGGTCACGGGGATCTGCTGGAGCCTATCCCAGCTCTCTCTCGGGTGGAAGGCAGGGGTACACCCTGGACAGGACACCAGTCCATCACAGGGCCATAACTTTAGTTGCTTTCTTTAAATCATATGAATGAAACAAAAAAAGTCTAATCATAAAAATGTTTTCACAAGCTACCCAGAAGTATGTAAAGTATCTCACATTATAGAGTACATAAAGCCTATAAGGGAGCTAACATTAAGTCCACGTTTACCATTAAACTGATAAAATAATGCATCAATAATTACAATCCAAAAATATTAAATACATTAGCATGAAATGGGGCATGACTACTTTTACTTTGGATACTTCAAGTAGATTTTGATGCAAAGACTTTTGTACTTTCACTTAAGTATCATTTTGAATCTGGGACTTTTACTTTAAAAGTGGTATTTCTACTTTCGCTTAACTAAATAATGTGAGTACTTCTTCCAACTTCCACCAAGTATTCTGATGATACTGCGATTGTTTCATGTATCAGGAATGGACAGGAAGAGGAGAACAGATGTCTGATAAAATCCTTCAGTCACAAAAACTGCCTCCTACTGAACACTTCTAAAAACCAAGGAGATGGTAGTGTATTTTTGAAGGTCTAACCTTCCTTTTTCATCCATCCACCTATTATCTATACCTGCTTATTCCTAATTAGGGTCACAGGGATCAGCTGGAGCCTATCCCAGCTCTCTTTGGGTGAAAGGCAGGGGTACACCCTGGACAGGTCACCAATCCGTCACAAGGCTCTTAGAAAACTGTTAGTTGCTTTATAGAACAACTTAATATTATCGCCACTTCATCATGGAAGCACAGCCTCACTTGCCAGGATTAAATAATAGGAGAATGAGTCACTTAGTAATTAAGTATAATTAGTTATCCATCCTTTACACTTGTAGACAAATAACTAACTCCTTAATGACATCATGGCAGAAAATAACATCCATTATTCTGGATTACTGGATCTTAAAAATTGCCATTGGCCCTAACATCTATCTGCTGCTGATAGAAAAGAGGTTGATAAGAGCAGTGAGTGAACCACACTGTAAATGTCCTGTCAAACCAAACAATGAGCTGAAGAGGCTATAATACTTTACAGAACAGATGTTATTTTCATGCTAGCTTCTTCATGTTTTCCTCTCTCATCACCTGAAATGACTCACATACATGTAACCTAACCCTCCTCTACCAGCACACTACTGAACTCTAGCAGCCTGTCAGCTGGAGAATGGTAATAGAGCCAGCAGATGCAACATCTCATACACTACAGTATACACAGCACACACCATGCTTCAGTATTTGTTGTACTTGCATAGAGCCCCAGGAACTAACCAGCAAGCCTCTACTGAATACTACCTGGCACCCAGTTCTGTTAGCTACTACAGTAAATACAGTAATAAGATGATCTTGAGTTTGACCACAAGCAACAGTTTTGTCCAAAAAGAAATATTTTCTGCGCTGAAGATGCATTGACATGACTCAAGGTGCTGAGGGCAGCCGGACATAACTAGTGATGTTCCAGGTAAGCAGACGAAAGAACAGGGCTCTCTCCTCTCTCTGGCCTTTTGTATGTTGAATTTCCACTTTAAAACCAAGCCAGCACTTGCTAATTCTCATAGAAAAAGTACAGTTTGGGCAAAAATTGGACTTGTGTCAATGTCAATTTCAGCACCAGTTGAAACACTTTTTTGTTCTTTCTCTTTTTCGCAGTCTGTCTACCATCCATTTCTGTGTTTGTGTGCCAAACTCACCTCCTTTTTGTTTTTTGTTTTTTGTGAGATCTCCCTCACTGCAAGATTCTTTCAAATGTGTTCAATCTTTTGAAAATCTATATGAGCAGGACTTTTGCTTCATTCACCTAACTAAAACAGATGCAGAAGCATGACTGTCATTCTTTACTCATGTTTCAATTGAAATTAACAATGTACGTGCATTTTTTTAGATGGATGTGAAAGTTGCTCAGTCTACACTATATCTGCCAAATGGTTACTACCAATATTACTATTAATTTACATTGCTTTTGTTTACTATCTTCCTTTGTCGTTTCATTTCTTCTACCCAAAAGGTTATAGTTGGTCATTTCCAACTCTATGCAGGTGTGTGAGGCAAGATGGCTCGCCCTCCAACAACCACTTCCCTGACAATAAAAGCCCCGGTATTCCTGAACCACATCACCAGTTTGTCATACAGACTGCCTGTCTACCTGGTAGTTCTTTTTGTTTGTTTTTTTTACATTGGCTAGTTTTTCTCTCACAGGGGATTTTTAATTACCAAGGGTTTTTCCTCCTCGCAGGTCGCCATCTCAGCCTGAGACGACACTCGCCTGGGTCCGAGCTGCCACTCTTTCCTGGACTGAGACAACACTTGCCTCAGTCAGAGCTGCAACTCCGTCCTCGCTGAGGCTCCCAGTCCTGCCTCCAGAACCTCAGTGAGCAGACAGCAGCGTCCCTGCTGAGGAATCGCGAGGATTTCAGAACCTCAAAGCGCTGATGACAGCATCCCCGCTGAGGTTCCGACCAGGATTCCAGAATCTCAAAGCGCCAGCGACAGCTGCCCTGCTGAGGTTCTGTCCAGGACTCCAGAACCTCGATGTGCCGGCGACAGCATCCCCACTGAGTTTCCGCCCAGGATTTAAGAACCTCAGTGTGCTGACCACAGCGTCTCCGCTGAGGCTCCAGTCCTGCTTCCAGAGCCTCAGTGCACCGACGACAGCGTCCCAGCTGAGGATTCGCCCAGGATTTCAGAACCTCAGAGTGCTGATGACAGCTTCCCCGCTGAGGTTCCGCCCAGGACTCCAGAACCTCAGTGCGCCGGCAACAATGTCCACACTGAGGTTCCACCCTGGACTCCAGAACCTCGGTGTGCCGACGTCAGCATCCCCGTTGAGGTTCTGGCCCTGCTTCCAGACCCTCAGTGTGCCGACGACAGCGTCCCAGCTGAAGTTCCCTTCCAGCTGCCTAAATGCTTGGCAAGCCACTCACCTGAGCTTCAGGCAAGCCTCTCATCTCAGTCTCAGGCCAGCCACTCACCTGAGCTCCCAGCTAGCTCTTCGATTCAGGTGAAGATGTGAATTCAGAGAGATCTATGGGAGAGAAGCAGTCTTAACATAACTGAGGCCTTACAGATGATTCAAGAGCTACTGTAGTAAAAGATTCATTTATTGCAGGTATAGGAAGCATCTGCTGAATTTTATCTCTAATAGTTGTGATTTTATTTGTAAAGAAACTCATAAATTCATCACTGCTGAGAGCTAAGGGAACACTGGGCTCAACAGAGCTGTGACTTTTTGTCAGCCTGGCTACAGTGCTGAAAAGAAACCTGGGATTGTTCTTATTTTCCTCTATTAGTGATGAATAGTATGCAGTTCTGGCTTTACGGAGAGCTTTTTTATATGTTAGTAGACTGTTTTTCCAGGCTAGAAGAATTTCCTCTAAATTTGTGGAACGCCACTTCCTTTCCAGCCTTCGTGAGGCTGCTTTAAGGTCCAAATATGTAAATTATACCATGGGGCTAATCTCCTCTGATTCACTAACTTCTTTTTCAGAGGGGCCACAGTATCAACATTGTCAACAACATAATCAACATACCAGTTTAATCTTAAAGATCATTAATATTGAAGCAGGAATACAGGCAAATGTGATTTGTTGTCTTTTATTTAACCACATCTGTTGTCCTCATTAGCCTTGAAGTGGAGATCTTAGGTTTCTCCAGCTCAACATTCCTGTATGACTTTAATCTGTCTAAATTTGCTCCTCAATCAGCTGATGAAACTGAGTTTTTCCTGCAACAAACATCACATCTTGTCACTGTGATGTAATGATTAAGTATGGTTTGTTTTTAAAAGCAATGGATTTTCTGTCTTCTGCTCGTGATATATAAAATATCTTGCTTATCTGTCTCGTGCTTTTTGCTGTGTCTAGCTTTGTGCTTGCAAGGGGAGGATCATCAGAGCAGCTGCTGAAAGGCAACACAGCCCAGGCTCTTGGTGTGAGCCAGTTTCAGATTGGCAGGAGTGGGTGGATGCGGATTCATGTTGGATAACAAGTTATCATGCACAGCTTCGTGTACTGTCTCAGTTTGGAAACTCATCAGACAGTGAGAATGCTATCTAATAACTGGGTGGTGCTGGAACTTGATGACAGGTTCAGCTGGCACCAGTTACATCGGAGATTTACGAGTACACACACACACACACAAATTTCTGCTGAAAACTCAGGCCTATTTATGAACTAGAGCAACTATGTACAGACTCAGGTATTGAGGACTCAATATAAAAGATTGAAATTACGCTTGGGTCAGGAACTCTTGCTTAATGTTTGTGACATCATTTCCTGTCAAATCATGTAATCATTTACATTGTAAAATAAAATATTTCTCCTTATCGCAATGGATCAAATTGATCAGGACTTGTTAATAGTGTGTTATAGAAGGAACTGACTGAACTGACTAAAAATACTTGATGTAGGTAGTGATGGATTAAATTGATTCCATAATTGGAACAGTATACTTAAAATGAATTTGGACAGGGTGTGACCATAAGATTGACAAATCTGTTTTTACATTTCTATTGCAGCTTATGTGTTGATGTTGTGACTTGGTTGTTTTTGTCAACCTTTATGAGAGGAAGATGCTGAAGTGTAGCTTCCATAGTCGCCGCTTGGTGGCAATCATGTCCTTTACTGTGCGCTCTGGCCCTAGGTTCGGGAAGGTATGGCTTTAAATAACAAAACAAGAACAATGCTTACATATACAAATAAACGAATACACATACCTACGGTGGCCGACAAGGGCAAACAAGCCGCAACAGCTAAAAAGGATTAGGAATTGAGAAACGCTGCAACGGAAGTGTGTCAAGCCGATAGGTGGACCTCAAACTTATGAATGCTATGAACAAAGTTTGGCTAAGTTTTACAGAGGCGACATAAAAAAGGTAGGTTTTCAATTTATTTCTTTTTAAACACTTGGCCGTCACGTTTTATAATACTATAAAAGTACAGCATTGTAAAAGATGATGGCCAAGTGTTTAAAAAGTGTTTAAAAGTGTGTAAAAGTGTTTAAAAAGTAATAAACCTTAAGACCTTCAGATATCTTCAGATATCCCCCCCCCCCTCTAAAAACTACCTCCAAATGTCTCCCAACGTTGTATGACACTTTTGATCAAGTAAACAAACTTAAAAGAACATTGTTAGAACATATTTAGCGCATATGAGAACAATCATCAGCGGATTCTCATTGTTACAATTCAAAACTATAACTACGTCTCATTGCTCAGCCTCCGAAATGAGACATGGCTTATATCGCACATATGTCTCTCTGGCCTCTGTAAAACTTAGCCAAACTTTGTTCATCCCTCAGTTCGGCGTCCCCCTATAGGCCTGGCGCACTTCCGTTGCAGCGTTTCTCTCTTGCATGTGTTTTGGCTGTTGCCGGTCGTTTTCCATTGTCGGCCACAGTGACATAGAGATGCACGGCTGCGATGAAGAGACAGCTGACATTATATCAGCAGGGGCGCTGTTGCAAATAGTCTGCACGACAAAATTAAAGAAAACGTCAAATTAGCTACAGAGGATGTCTTTTTAATGTCTTCGAAATAAAGCTATGAAACTACAGGCATTTTCAGAACGTTTCCTGAAATTATTAGTCATGGTCATTATTATTATATAGCCTATGGTTATTATTAACTGACTATGTGATGATCCTTGTTACTAGACGACTTCCTCCTCTTATTTTGAAGGTTTTTCTGGATATGATTAACTTTGCTTGAGTAGCTTGACAACGGCGTTTAAAGTTGAAAAGGTGACAGGAAGAAGAAGGAACTGGCTAGCTCCTTTAGCGAGGCTCTAGCTTCAGCCTTTGATAATGGCGCCTTTAGACCTCGATAAGTACGTTGAAATAGCAAGACATTGCAAATACCTGCCGGAAAACGATCTAAAGGTGAGCTCAATTCTCTTCATTTAACCTCGGCCGGGGTTTGTTGAAATTAGTGAAAACTAACTGTGCGACTAGCGTCAGAGAAAATGTGGACTGGGCTTAACTACATGTTCATAGTGGTGGGAAACACGGGACCAGCAAACCAAACAGAAGCCTTTCGTTAGCCAGTTTCATCAGCAGGCCAGCAGATGATAAACGTTAGCGTTATGTTGGATGATAGGCGCTCCAATATGAAGTCGAAGTTATCTAACTAAAAACACAGACTGCAGCTGAAAACCACAGCGCTAACGTTAAATCTGTAATTCATCCTTCTCCAAGTTAACCACGTCTGCTAACGTCGAGTTAAGTTAGTCATGTCAATATTTCGATTTTCGAATTTTTGCTTAGTTATACGGACTACAGTAAAATAATAACAAATACTAATCGCATCTCAGTATTTTGGCGTCCTAGTTATGCAATATTTTTGTAAGGAAGTAAAACACTGGAGTAAATATTATGTGGATACTTTGTATCTGTCTTTAATACTTATCTTTTTTATTTGATTTGACTTTCTTTTCTCTCAAAAACGTCACTGCTGTGTCATGTTGTCATGGAGGAAATAGCTGACTAACGTTAGTAAGCTTGCGGCATTGTGCTGTTATAATGTAATGTATTGTAACAGGTTGACTGACCACTGTTACGCTTTGTTTTTCAGAGACTATGTGATTATGTTTGTGATTTGCTGCTTGAAGAATCAAATGTGCAGCCAGTCTCCACTCCAGTTACTGTTTGTGGCGATATTCATGGTCAGGTAGGCCAAACTGATATTTTTTTTTTTAAAATTCTATCCAAAGAAGATAAATTAACCTCAAACTTAGTTTGCCTTTTTAAAATGATAAAGCCATCCAAAATATTGAGATTTACTGATAAATAGGGGTTTTCTGTTATTGTTGCTCATATTGAGAGAGCTGTGTGTATTCAGTTAGAGGTGGGTTTGAAGCCATATATGTATTTGCATTTATAAATGGCATGAGCAATACAGGGCAAAGCAAAACCTACTATACTTATATACTACTATAATTACTTATGATTTTTATTGTATGATTATTGGTAAATTAATAAGTCATCCTGCTTCTGTCTGAGTATGTTGCTGACAATTGGCATTTACCATTACCCTAGAAAAGACAGTCATGTTTTCCATAATTAAATAATGTTTAGAATAATGTCTCCAATGGATAGTGGTGGTGCCATGTTGTTCTAGTTTTTCTGTAATGTTGTCAGATAATCAGTTATCTAGTGAAAGGGTTGTTTCCCAAATTGACACAGTAACTTGCACTTCTTACTGAGCAGACAGATTTCTGTTTTATCTTAGGTGAGACCCATGTCACACTTAACATAAGACAGCTATAGTGTAAATTGGACAGACTTTTTTTTTTTTTTTAAATTTAGCTGCTGTCTTAGCCCCGCCGACAATGAAATCACTCACACACACACACACACACACACACACCATTGTTCTGATGATTAGACACAGATTGGAGTTGGTGTGGAGTAAATGCTTTTGTTGTCATACATAAACAAAGTCTGGCTAATATTCAGTCTGTGTTCCCTGGACAATTGTGTTTTTACATGCAGCTTACCAGACTAATGTCTAATAATGTTCAAATGCATGTCACTTTATTAGGGTTAATGCGCCACTTACTTTTGCTTTCAGTGTACTATTCTAGTAATATAGAATAGTATAGGTGCCTTTTTTAATGTAATAAAAATTCAAGATTTGTTTAAATGTTGTCACACAGATAGTCCGTGTTCTGACATGGGTATTCTATTATGTGTATCAAAATCTGTTTCACATTTTAACTATAAAATGTTGAAAACAAAATTCTTTATATTCTTTTGTAGAAATCCTATTAATTGATTAGTGGAAAACATAATTGATTCATCAATTATTAAAACAGTTGTTTGTTGCAGTCCTAATACTAACAATTCTATTTTAGTTAACAGAGAATTACCTTTTAACCTTTTTGTCTAGTTTTATGATCTTTGTGAGCTCTTCAGAACTGGAGGCCAGGTTCCAGAAACAAATTACATTTTCATGGTAAGTGTGTAAGTTTTCTTTATATACCAAAGTCAAAACAGAATTAAATGTATCAGAATAATACAGAAGCTTTTAGCCATGGGTAACTTCCAGTTGATCTCCATGTTGATTTTAGCAAGAAATGTTCTTGTTATGCAGAGAGGAAGAGAAAGTCGTGAAGCAGATGTTGCCTTTTCAGTAATGCCCTTTATGGGTGTTTATTTCCCTTATTCGCATAGACATTGTGATGTGTTGTATCTGATTGTCTGACATTCAAGTGTTATAAATATATTACTTTCAGATTCTTACTGAAACAATGCAAAAAGTTAATGCGCTTGCTCATGTCTATGTGAGACTACATACAATCACTGTGACACTGCTACATGTACACAAATCTGCTACGTTTCATAGCACTATACAGTATATTTACCATGTTTAGCATTTACTGATTAGCAGTAATGAAGTACAGCAGAGGCAGAAGGGAATTTGACAAATGAGAACATTTGAACTGGTGATGAAAAGGTTGATGAAAAGTCAAAAGGTCATCAGATTTATTCCATTTCATTCTGAGGTGAACATAAATTCCTTAACCATTTTTTTCCTTTACCATTTTATTAAATTGTCAGTGATTTAAAAAATGATTAGGGTTTTGCCTTTATATGCACATATGCTGACTTCTGTACCAAATTTTCTGGCAGTTTTTGTTGAGAGATTTTAGCCTAGATTACAGTTGTCCTGAGCTGATCCTAAGGATTGGTTTCATCCACTGTGTGTGACACCTGAACATTAGGCACAGTGAAGTGACTGATTATGAGTATTTATGTCCAGAATTTCAAAAAAGCATGTCCTTTCACCAGTAAAATGACAAATGTCACTTGCAGGAGATTTTACCAGCTAATTAGTTTTAGTCCAATTCGATTAATAACTTGTTCAAGCCAGACCAGGTCTCTTGTATTTGTATGTGCTTTTCAGTCAACTCTTTGCAGAGGTAAACAGCTGCAGAAAAAAAAACAGGGAAGAACCACACAGATGAACACTCTAGTTCAAAGCCTCTAAGGCCATTACACAAATATGGCTTAGTATTTGTTGACCATAGCTGTAAGACGAAGTCTTTTGATCCACACTCACTGATTTATTTACCGAGATTAATATCCTTGTAGTCAGCCAATCTCATCACTGAGCTATAGTTCTTTGCTTATATTCACTGTAATGCAGATGGTCAGTCCTGTTTCAGAAAGGTGTTTTCTAAAAGCAGTTTTTTGTAATTACATTTCCTGGTGACTCTCCCTGTTATATCTTGTGTTCCCTGCTATAGCCTCCCCTGCACTATCTCTTGCACACTATCTAATAGGGCTGTTGTTCAGTATTTCACAGATGGCACAAGATATCTAATGCCCTGCAGCCTTGGCTGATTAAATTAATTTGAACGCAGGACACAAACAGATTTGAAAACATGTCATGTCATGGTATGTCTGCTTCAATGTATTAAAGTGTATAAACTTATTGGTGAGTAGTAAACATGTTCAAAGTAATCACAGTTATTCTAATTATTATATTACCCAATTGCTCATACACAGTATTAGGCTCTCTGTGTCCTACAGACAACTGAGTTATGTTTTGAATGGATGGAGAGTTTGATGATGTCCTTTCCCTGTTCCTTTAGGGAGATTTTGTAGACAGAGGATATTACAGCTTGGAGACCTTTACACACCTGCTAGCCCTAAAAGCAAAGTGGCCAGATCGTATCACACTTCTACGTGGAAACCATGAAAGCAGACAAATAACTCAAGTGTACGGCTTTTATGGTGGGTAAGATGCTATTCACTGTTGCTATTTATGTCTGCAAATGTTTCACAAGGTCATTTAACGATATGGCCATGTGTATGTTGTTCTTATTTTTAGATGAGTGCCAAACAAAATATGGAAATGCAAATGCCTGGCGGTATTGCACGAAAGTGTTTGACATGCTGACTGTGGCAGCTGTAAGTTCATTTAAGGTTCTTTTATATTAGTTACATAATAACCTTTACCTGTTGCACATTTTTGTGAATTTTCATCAGTGGTTATGCAAAGACCAGTTCTCTGTGCTTATAGCTTACCTTACCTTTCCTACCTTCCAGTGGCGTGTTGGTTTCAGTTCATTTCAGTATGCCAAAATCAACACAGCCACCGCACCATAATGATGCAGTACAGTACTTTTTAAAATTAATATTATTAGTGTTTAGTGTTTAATAGTGGGGTGATCTGTGAATTGAAGTGCAGTTACTCAAGTACTCCAAAAGACATGCAAATATGGTACACTTTACTTCATTTTTTATTACATTTATTTTTATCGGCAGGGTTTTTTATGGCGTATTGCATATAATCTAATAAACAGCTGAGCAAATGCCAATTGTACTGTTTCTCCATGTTTCAGAGCAAAGTTCTTTCATAGGAATGATCATCCAAGTGAAAAATAAATATATTGTTTCATACCTAAAGTATACTTTTAGTGTGCTTGTGTTGAAACATAGTAAAAGTACATTTTTTAATAAGTCTCCAAAGTACAAGATTAGTAAAATAGTTACAGATACAAAAAAGCATATTCAAAGTAAATTTTCAAGTACATTGAAATGATATAATTACTTAATTAGTAATTTAGCATATTTCTTAAAAGTCCACTTTACTTTAAACATATTTATAAGTATATCAAGTTATGTTTAACAAAAGTATGTTAATGGTTTTTTTCTTTATTAGTTTTAGATTTCAGTGTAGGATGCCTCAATCTTTTGAATTTGAATTTGAATTTATTTATTTTTAACAGGGACAAACACAACAATACATTAATCTCAAAGGAAAATATGCTTTGTGTCAGGTTTTAGCAGAACTGCTAGTTTCCACCTGTAGTCCCTGAAGTTTCCGAAGTGAATTACTTGTTAGACAGCACCGGGACCTGACATGATCATTAGTTGTAGCCTTACTCATCAGGACACCTGTCCTGTTCTCCACTCATTTTCCTGACACCACAGCTTGAGTTCTCTCTTCTCTCCCCCATTGTTTGTTATTCTTGGCTGCCCATGGTCGTAAGTACTCGTGATAATGTATAGTTTTGAATGTACCAAATATGTTTTTAATGTACTAAAGCAGATTTATAGTGTAGCTTCCAGTGTATTACAGTGGGTACGGAAAGTATTCAGACCCCTTTTAAATTTTTCACTCTTTGTGTCATTGCAGCCAAAATCAAAAAAGTTCATTTTATTTCTCATTAATGTACACTCAGCACCCCATCTTGACAGAAAAAAACAGAAATGTAGACATTTTTGCAAATTTATTAAAAAAGAAAAACTGAACACTGGACCAGTGTTGCCTTCACCTTCCACATCTTTTCTAGTTCTTCTTTCATCCCTTGGTATTTCTCAAGCTTCTCATGTTCCTTCTTTCTGATGTTGCTATCACTAGGGATTGCTACATCTGCCACTACGGCTTTCTTCTGCTGTTTGTCCACCACTACTGTCTGGTTGGTTAGCCATCACCTGTTTGTTGGTCTGTATCTGGAAGTCCCTCAGGATCTTAGCTCAGTCATTCTCTATCACCTGTGGAGGTGGGTCCCATTTTGACCTTGGGCCCTCCAGCCTATACTCGGCACAGATGTTCCTGTACACTATGCCGGCCACTTGGTTACGGCGTTCCATGTATGCCCTGCTTGCTAGCATCTTCCATGTATGCCCTGCCTGCTAGCATCTTACAACCTGCTGTTATGTGCTGGATTGTCTCAGGGGCATCTTTACACAGCCTGCACCTGGGATCCTGCCTGGTGTGGTAGACCCCAGCCTCTATTGATCTTGTGCTCAGGGCCTGTTCTTGTGCCTCTGTGCTGTCTTTCAGTCCAGCCTTTTCCAGCCACTGGTAGGACTTCTCAATATCAGCCACTTCTTCTATCTGTCAGTGGTACATACCGTGCAGGGGTTTGTCCTTCCATGATGGTTCTTGCTCCTCCCCCTCTGCTCTGGGCTTCTGTTGCCTGAGATGTTCAATTTCAATTCAATTTAATTTTATTTGTATAGCGCCAAATCACAATACAAATCATCTCAAGGCACATTACTAAAACAAAAAGCCCAACAAATCCCTTATGAACAAGCACTTGGCGACAGTGGAGAGGAAAAGATCCCTTTAACGGAAGAAAAAACCTCCAGCAGAACCGGGCTCAGTTTGGGCGGCCATCTGCCTCGACCGGTTGGGGTGAGTGGATAGAGGAGAGAGAAAAGAACAGCAACAATAAACAACAAATAGACACTGAAGGTTGCTGGGACCAGTAACTGCACATCATCGATATATAGCTCCAGGACTGGGGACACCTGCAGAAGGTACAGAGAAAGAGAGAGAGGGAGACAGCACAAACTAGGGGAGAGAGAGAGCACAGGGTTAGTGACATTCAATGGTGGAATATACATGTGAGGGGGGAGGAGAGGAAGAGAGGGGAAGGGAAGGGTTAGGCTAGGGGAGCTCAGTGTACTGATGGTCCTCGGGCAGTCTAGGCCTATAGCAGCATAACTAAGGGATGGTTCAGGGTTAGCTGAAGCCAGCCCTAACTATACCCTTTGTCAAAGAGGAAGGTTTTAAGTCTAGCAATATTCCATCGCTCTGGGCTATCTTCCTGATCTACTCATGGATTTTTGCTGTTTCATTTCGGATGGTAGCTCTGACGCTCACCAGTCCTCGGCCTCCTTCCTTCCTCTTAATGTACAGTCTCAGGATGTTGGATTTGGGGTGAAACTCTCCATACAATGTGAGGAGCTTCCTTGTCTTGACATCGGTGGCCTATATCTCCTCTTTTGGCCAGCTTATTATGCCAGCGGGGTATCTGATGACCGCCAGGGCATAGGAGTCGATGGCTTTGGACCTTGTTCTTCCCATTTAGCTGACTTCTTAGGACTTGCCTTACTCTCTGTAGGTATGTGGCTGTGGCTGCTTCCTTGCAGCTTCTTCTTGGTTCCCATTTGATTCCAAGGCATTTGTAGTTTTCCTCAACATCCGCTACGCTGCTTTCAGTTCCTTCTGTCCTGACAATCTTTCCTCTCTTTGTTATCATCCGATCCACACTTATCCAGTCCAAATGACATTCCAATGTTTTTGCTGTATATCCTGGTGGTGTGGATCAGTGAATCGATGTCTTGCTCACTCCTGGCATACAGCTTGATGTCATCCATGTACAGGAGGTGTCTGGTGGTTGCTCCATTTCGTAGTCGGTATATGAAGCCAGTCTTAGTGATGATCTGGCTGAGGGGGTTCAGGCCTATGCAGGCGGTGCACAGGTTGGTCTATCTGGTCTTACAGTCTCAAGTGACTGCTGTATCTTCCAGTAGTTGATGTTTTGCTCTCCTGGTGTTCTTGCCCATTCTTTTCATTCAAATTCATCTCATTCTTTTGGCTCTGCTCATGTATGCCAAGCCATGTGCTTACTCATCTTAGCTGCTATGATGCCTGACTGGAGCTTCCACGTTTTGCAGAGGCAGGTGGGAGTTGGATGATACTACTCCCTTTTGGTGGTCCTTTAGAATCAGGACTGTCCTGCCTTCAGTCAGCCATTCAGGGTGAGTCCCATCCATTATCAGCTGGTTCATTTGAGCTACTAGGTGCTCATGGAGTCCAGTTAGCTTCTTTATGTCCTGCACCACTCGAACATACTTCTCTGCCACTCCAGACTTCCTCATACAAAACCACAGCTCCTCTCTGCACCCTGTCATACGCTTTTTCCAAATCTACAAAGCTCCTTCTGGCCTTCTCTGTACTTCTCCATCAGCATTCTCAAAGCAAATATTGCATCTGTGGTTCTCTTTCTTGGCATGGAACCATACTGCTGCTCACAAATGCTCACTTCTGACCTCAGCCTAGCCTCCACTACTCTTTCCCATAACTTCATTGTGTGACTCATCAGCTTTATTCCTCTCTAGTTTCCACAACTCTGCATGTCTCCCTTGTTCTTAAAGATGGGCACCAGTACACTTCTCCTCCATTCCTCAGGCATCTTCTCACTCTCCAAGATCTTGTTAAGTAGCCCAGTCAAAAACTCTACTGCCACCTCTCCTAAACACTTCCATACCTCCACAGGTATGTCGTCAGGACCAACTGCCTTTCCACTCTTCATCCTCTTCAACGCCTTCCTCACTTCATCCTTACTGATCTTTGCTACTTCCTGCTCCACAACAGTCACCTCTACTACTCTGTGCTCTCTGACATTTTCCTCATTCATCAACTCTTCAAAGTATTCCTTCCATTTTTCCATCACACTTGTGGCACCTGTCAACACATTTCCATCCCTGTCCTTAATCACCCTAACCTGCTCCACATCCTTCCCATCTCTCTCTCTGCCTCGCCAACCTGTACAAATCCACCTCTCCCTCCTTAGTGTCCAACCTATCATACAAATCCTCATATGCCCTTTGTTTGGCCTTTGCCACCTCTACCTTCACTTTACGCTGCATCTCCCTGTACTCCTGTCTGTTGTCTTCTGTCCTCAGTGTCCCACTTCTTCTTAGCTAACCTTTTCCTCTTAACACACTCCTGAACTTATTCATTCCATCACCAAGTCTCCTTATCTGCTTTCCTCTTTCCAGATGACACACCAAGTACCCTCCTACCTGTCTCCCTGATCACTTTAGCTGTAGCTGTCCAGTCATCTGGAAGAACCTCCTGACCTCCCAGAGCCTGTTTCAGCTCCTCCCTGACAGCCACACAACACTCTTCCTTTTTTAACTTCCACCACTTGGTCCTCTGCTCTGCCCTTGTCCTCTTTATCTTCATCTTTCTCACCACCAGAGTCATCCTACACACCACCATCCTATGCTGTCTGGCTACACTCTCCCCAGCCACGACTTTGCAGTCACTGATCTCTTTCAGGTTGAAACGTCTGCATGTAATGTAATCAACTTGTGTGCTCCTGCCTCGACTCTTATGTGTCACCCTATGCTCCTCCCTTTCCTGGAAAAATGTGTTCACTACAGCCATTTCCATGCTTTTTGCGAAGTCTACCACCATCTGTCCTTTGCATTCCTGTCCTGCATACCAAACTTACCCATCACTTCCTCGTCACCTCTGTTTCCCTCACCAACAGGCTGAAGTCTGCCCCAATCACCACTCTCTCACCACTAGGGATACCCTGAATCACCTCATCCATCTCCCTCCAGAATTTCTCCTTCTCTTCTAACTCACATCCTACCTGTGGGGTATAACCACTGACAACATTCAACATCACACCTTCAACTTCCAGCTTCACTCATCACCCTATCCGACACTCACTTCACCTCCAGAACATTCCTAGCAAAATCCTCCTTCAGGATAAGTCCTACTCTATTCCTCTTTCCATCCACGCCATGATAAAACAGCTTGAACCCTGCTCCTAATCTATAGGCCTTGCTACCTTTCTACTTGGTCTCCTGAACACACAAGAGATCCACCTTTCTTCTCTCCATCATATCAGCCAACTCTCTAGTTTTCCCTGACAAAGTCCCTACATTCAAAGTCCCTACTCTTAAGTCCTACACTCCTGCCCTTCCTCTTCTCTCTTTGCCTACGAACACACCTTCCTCCTCTCCTTCTTCAACCAACAGTAGTCCAATTTCCGCTGGCACCCTGTAAGTCAACAGCACCAGTGGCGGTCGTTGTTAACCCGGGCCCCAACCGATCTGGTATGGAATTCATATTTGTGATTTGTATGTTTGATTTGGCTGAAATTTTATGTCGGATGCCCTTCCTGACACAACCCTCTGCATTTACCCGGCACATGAAGACACTGGATTGTGTCCCTCTGTGGTTGCATTAGCATAGTGATCACACAAACTATTGAAACACTTTCACATCGTCATGACAGTGACAGAAATCTTCTGGTTTCCCAGTCTCTTCTGTCCAATTTGATTTTCTTGTTCTTTTACTTCCTTCCATCTGTCATGGATTGCTTTTCCATCCAAAAGTGCAACTTAAAAGTCATGTAAACTGGTAAAAGGTGAGCAATTTTGCTCCCATCAGTCTCAAGTGGTTTACAAGTAATAAGATCAGTATGGTAAATAAGTGTAAACACTTAAATATAACAACTACTGCGTGGAAATTGGTAGAAACACTTTCAACATTTGGCTGTTTTAATTAATTTTACGATATTTGGCCTATAACAGAAACTTTGCATAACGTAGCCTGTATTCATGGTTATACAATTTCTTAATGTAAACATTTTATAATTTCATTGTCCATTCTATTATCATTTATTCTATTTTCACAAAGAGCACATTTTAAGACCGTTACAGATAGTTTTTGATCAACCAATAACAGTTCTTGAAATGTTGCATCATCCCTAGCAATGGGGTCAACCTCCTCATTAAGATAAAGGTTTTTGTACTTTCCTTACTCAGGCGTACTCTGACAAGTTTCCTAAATCACTTTGTCTTGGACTCCCAGCTAGGACTTTTTAGGCTAAGATAGGAGCTCTCTGAGAGGATTCCAAGAAGCTTTGTGAATACAGGCCCTGGTTTACAAACTGGTCCACTGATTATGACTAATGAAACAAACTATAGGTTTAAAAATATCCTGATAGAGTTTGCACCTTCACTTAATTTAATATCATGACATAATTTTTTTAGTTTTTATTACTTGATGTGATACATAATTTAATTACATAATTTATAAGATGAACCACAAAGAACTGAGAGAGTGCGTTTTACTCCTTGGTCAGTGTCATGGAATGCATAGAAGTTGAGGAAGAGGTGGAGGTGAAAAATGCAGAGAAACAAATTTAAGTTAACCCTCTGGGGTCTGAGGGGGTTTTTGGGGCCTGGACAAATTTTGACATGTCCTGACATTTGTGCTTTTTTCAGTGTTTTTTAAACATATTAATGTCTAAAGTCTAATAACACTGTAATCAGCACAAAATTGGCTACAATAATATGAGAGCAGCAAGTTTATACAGTATTGTGTTTTTGAGAAAAAAGTGTTTATGCATGGCTAGTGAAAAACTACAATTTTTTACTCACTGAAATAAGACCATAAAACACAAACAGAACATTGGTTCACAAGACTTTGGAGACCAGCATGTTGTAGGCTAAAGTGTTTACTTCAGAGTGCTGTGAATGTCATCTTGTTCACACATTCACAGAAAACAATACACTGATTTAAATTTTCTAAGACACTTTTTGTCCAGAAAGGCCATATGCAAGAGGGTGTGGCTCAGGATGAATAGTCATGTGATTTACCTGAGAACACAAAAGACGCACTGAACGTCCAGACAAAGGCGCGCATAATGAGCCTTTCAGTCAATGTAGATGGGACGGATTAGTGCTGTACAATACAACACAATGAGGAGCCAAACGATCCTCATTTGAGTTAAAATCAGTGTTTTTACTCTAAGGACAAGCTAAAAGAACATTTCAAAAACATTTCAAGCTTTCTAGCCATATAATTCTTATTTTTAGGAGCCAAGTATTCGCTGAGATTCTAGTTGTTCTATTTACGCGTCTGTGAAGAGAAATGGCAGAGACAGAAAAGTCCGAGAGCGCACCCTGTCGGCTTTCTTTATTTAAAAAAAGCACAAGGTTTTGTTGTTATTATGATGGTATACCACTAAAACTAGACCCTTTACAGATTTGAATGATATGCTTCTTTTATCTGTACGATCAGAATTGATGGAGTAATTTAAGTTTGTTTCGGCCTTATCAGAAAAAGATGCGTCAAAACGCGCCGGCGCGTGCGTCGACCCCAGAGGGTTAACTTTTTATTGTCATTTCAACCACATACAGTAGGTCAGTGGGTAGCAAAACAAAGTGTTCTCAGTCGTGGTGTTATATAAAAACAATTCAAAATCTACAAAAAGACTACAAATATCTAATACTTCCTACACCTATCTAGTACTTTGACTAAGAGCTCTAAATTACACTAAGTGGATGAGTGCCTGTGATCCAGCAGTGCAGACAGTACACCATACAATGTTCAAGACAAAGGCACGGTTGATGATAGTGCAGCGCTGACCTGTACCGGGGTTGTAGTGAGTGAGGTTCAAAGTAAGTTAGTGCATTATATTTAGAATGAATGTGATGAAATGTAAACATGGCACACAGTTTGGCAGTCATATTGCAGCTCAATAATTTATAAATCAGCAATGTGCAGTGTTTTTCTAGTAAGACGAATGGGCAAGATGCAAGTAATTCTGTTGTCTAAGGGTCCATTGATATGGTTAATTATACTCAGTGACAGCAGGACAGCTTCACATTACTCAGGAGTGTGTACAACAAGGAAAAAGAAGTTACAAAAAGGACTAAAAAATTGAGTAGTGCATCAGTCTAGTCTCTCAAGAGCCTCTCCACAGCTGACTATTGAGCTGTATAGTGGAGCAATAAAAGGAAGGCTACGTTGGAATGTTCCCCATATAAACTTGACATTTATTGCCTCAGATTTCACAGAAACTCCTAATTAAACATCATCCAGATTTTGATCAGATTACATTTAATGTGTTTTTTGTTTTGTCGGATTTCTAAAAAAAGTTTTTAATCTCTAATTCCAGTTGATAGATGAACAGGTTCTGTGTGTCCATGGTGGTCTTTCACCTGACATCAAGACTTTGGACCAGATCCGCACCATTGAACGCAACCAGGAGATTCCCCACAAAGGGGCCTTCTGCGATCTTGTGTGGTCAGATCCAGAAGATGTGGACACCTGGGCTATCAGTCCCCGGGGTGCAGGGTGGCTATTTGGCTCCAAGGTTACTAATGAGGTGTGCTATAGTGAACATTCAAAACCATTTCTGTGGAAATACATAGTTTCTTTTGTCACTTTATATTTTCTTTAAATGGAATCATATCTCTTTCGTTTTAGTTTGTGCACATTAACAATCTGAAGCTCATCTGCCGTGCACATCAGCTGGTTCATGAAGGCTACAAGTTCATGTTTGATGAGAAGCTGGTTACTGTATGGTCTGCACCCAACTACTGTTACCGCTGCGGAAACATTGCATCCATCATGGTCTTCAGGGATGTCAACAGACGAGAGCCCAAGTTGTTCCGGGCCGTTCCTGACTCCGAGCGCGTCATACCTCCTCGAACAACCACACCCTACTTCCTCTAATGAGTTTTCTCCATTCTCTTGCCTCTCCACTTTCTGGGGATTTCAACTCTCAAACCTATTTATATGCAACATTTAATAAGAAAGTAATGTCCCTGTCAGGCCTACAGCATCTAGAGTAGCACAGGGTTTCTGTCATAAAGGAAAAATCCTCTAGATCCAATGAGAAATTTTTAGATTTAAGTGATAACAAAATAGTTTCATTTTTAATTTATGTATCCAACTGAAGCAAATAAAACATTTAAACTGAGCAATGCTGGTTATACAAGTTTAAATGAACTTATTTTTTTAAGTATAATTGTAGCAGTTTAATTATCATGGTTGTTTTTGGAAAGGCTAGTTTTCTCCTCATAGTATGACTGTGTTGAATTGGGATGCAAACTGTTAATTGCTGTGGTTAAAAAAACTTGACATACTGTAGAACCTGCTGAGCCCATCCTACAGCATCCTGCCTTAAATCCTGTGGTAATTCTTACTGTAAGTGACATTTATAGACTTTATTTTTAATTTATTTTTTAAAGTATCCTGTCACTTCAGATGTTTTGTTTACAGCAGATCTCCAACAAGTGTCCATCTTAGACTAGCATTTAAATTAGCAGTTTCTCATCATTGTCTTTAGTGCAATGAGTTGTTACAGCAGTGGCTTTTGTAAGCAGTATCACAGTTGTACATTAACAGTACACTTTCTTGACAAGCTCAATACAACAGTTGTATGTGTACCAGAGAATGGTTCCATTTTTGTAATTTCAATAAAACATTATTTATGATTTTTTTTGGCTCGACTTAGTTGGCTTAACAAGTCTTCCGTGAACCTGGAGCAAACCAAATACCATATCATGCTTTTAAGAAATACTGAATAAAGGGACTGACAATTATTAAAATACCCTACAGGCTTCCAATGTTAGGATTACTGGGAATAAGCCTTTTGAAATGGAGTGACTACATTATCTCTGCATTCTTCCCTTGAACACTGGATTTTTTTTGAGGAACTATATCAATGAAAGTTCAAATTAAGCTGATGGCGGGAGGAAATCCCTGTTTTTTTTTTTATTCGGTTTCTGTCAATACAGCTGTTTCAATTCATATTCACACCTGAGATCGTCTACAACCCGCCGACCGCCCCCTTGCGTATTGAGACTTACTTTAGTGGTACTATGTGCTTTTAATTTGGAAATCTTGACCCGGAAGTAGCTAGCCAGTTGCGGTGCATCGGATCCAGCGGCTATCCTCACCATCTTCTGTCACAGGACAGCAGCCCTTCATACCGAGCAGCGTTTAGAGCAGTCGGATCCACACAGCGGTACCGTGTCACTTCCACACAGTGACATGCCAAGAAAGTCGCGTCTCACCGACTCAGCTTGTCGCAGGTTTTCTACTGGTTTTTGAGCTTCATCTCCGCGGTTTCCCACCGTTCATCGCCGTTAGCCGGTTCGAGGTACGTTAAGGATGAGGGCTGTGAATTGTGTGTTACCTGACACACGTTACCACTGGTTGGCTTTGTTAGCCACACATCATTATCTACATGTTGGGTGCGATGTGACGTTCATGGTGTCCTGACTTTAAATACATCTGACTGTGTTTGGAAGCGATAGTCGGCTGATAGTGTCCAATGAAAGTAATAGATGTGTTACAGGTTACGGCCCAGTTAAAGTAAGTAGTTCGGCAGATCATAGGGAACCGCTGTCAGTAGTAGTCTGTGGCTCACTTAAATACCAGCACATCTAACGTTATATGTGGCATGAGCGGCGTTGATTTTAATGCATTTCTTGAAAGCTCTTTCAGGAATGTGAATCTGGCTCCGCAGACACTGTCATTTTCTCAAAAGGGCTCTTTCTCTAAAACTGAATGAGAACTCTCAGGCAAAAATTCACGGTAATGTCTGCATATGTTGTCAGCTTAGAGCAAATGAGCTCTTGGTTGCTGAGATATACGCAATTCACAGAGGACTTGTTCATGATAACAGGACCTGTAGCTTTGAGACCAGAAATGGCACATACATGATGACATACAAGAGCCAAAGTTAGTCTACAGACTCTCTCTGCAGACCTCCCCTCATCATGTACCTGCCATCCAATGCATTAAGGCTAGTGTCTGAATTTACAGTCAGGCCAGAATAAACTTTTCATTGGCAGCGAATGGTTTTTAAGTAGGCACAGCATTCTCTGAACATTGCGACCTGACTGAGCTGCTGTGACCTGATTGTGCAGCCATCTTTGCCCACTAGTGGCTGCAGAAACTATGAGAGTGAAATCTGGGACAGCCTAGGTCAACCTAAAAAAGGTGACCATGTGATGCCTTTTCTCCATGATTTCTTAGTTCTATTCACATTTAAGTAGGGCACCTATAAGATACTCACACAGCTACAGCTAGATATGATTGTGGCAACTGTGGATAGCAGCAGATTATTTCACTGGGTGAAAAATGTAGTTCTGGTGAAACTGGTTAAGGGAACACTTATCCATCATCAAAAAGTCAGTTAACTTATTAAACTTGAGTAATTTTTTCATCTAGACCCGATGTGTGATTTAAGGCTTATAGTGTTAATTTCTTTTAGTTGGATATTTACACAGGATTTCTCTTTGTGTTTGTAATCAGGTGTGAAAGGTCAGTGTCATGACTGGAGCTGAGACTGAGGATGATATTCCATTAGGTGAAAGAAAGACTGTCACAGATTTCTGCTATCTTCTGGACAAGTCCAAACAACTCTTCAATGGACTAAGGTCAGTTTGTACTTACTCTGTTGTCTCCCATCTTCTGTGCTGTATTTTATAATTAAGCATGTCCTTTATGTAAAGGTGTGGAGGCTGTGGTCATGAATGAGTGTGTAGAGCCTCCGGCTTTCATGTGGGTGACTGGAGGTTACATCTTATCAGCCCAACCGTTAAGGTAATCATAAAAAAACCAATATAACTATTTGTGATGCAGTCATCTGATAACTAGTTTCAGTATTGGAACTGATATTGAGCTTATTACGTATTTCCTTATTTAAAAGCTGGTTAATGACTTTCCATGTTGTTTTGCTAGGGGAGGCTTCATTAAATCTGAATGTGAAGTGTCTTTTCTAAGCACTTCTTTAATAAGTTTGCTTCAGAATGAAACCATGAGCTGCTCTCAGTCATCTTGACTTCATTACAGTGGCTAGTTGAAAATGTTTGCATACGGCTGAATGGGGGACTGACAATTATGTTTGTTTGCATTGGCGAGGAACAGCGCAATGTGTGATTTTCATGGTCTGTGCATTTTTAATATAAATGCATTTGTTTCTGTATTGTGTAAATGGACAGCAAGATAACATCTCAGATGAGAGTGGGAGTTTGGGGAAGACAAAGTAAATTGGTATGTTACAAAATGACTGAAAATAATTTTGCACCCAACAGAATTAGAATCTATTCATCTAAGATTCAAACAGTTTTATTGACCAGTGAGGGAAATTGCTTTTACAGTTGCTCTCAATTCAAGGAATAAAGAAATCCTATGAAAAAAATATGATATATAAAGCTAAAAAATGTTATAAAAAAGAAATGTAAAAAAATATATAAGGTATAAATGTAAAATATACAAATTTAAAAGCTATACAAAGGTACCAAAAAAAAAACTATACAAATGTAAGCTTAAAAGAGTATGTATACAATGTAAAAAAAAAATAGTATTAGTAAGAAATGAGAATGAAGTATTTATCACTGAACTCATTCTATTTATGACTATTATGAGTACTTTACTTAGTAGGGAATGAAAACTTTGTCTTTTGTAATTGGAGCAGCTGACGTGTTTACACCATTGACAGGCCAATTTTGAGTGGCTGTAGAGTGGTGACTGGGGTTCCCCTATCACAATTATAAACACTGCCATCTCAAGTTGTTACTCCCTTGATATTTTTAGAATTAAAAAAATGACAGTATATTTCCATCATTCATGCAGTTCTTTGGAAATTCATTTGTACTTCCATAGACAAATAACAGTATATGCTTGTGAAGCTACAAGTACTGGCCAGTATGTTGACTTGGCAGTTTTTGGGTCTAGCTCTATGTGCTGGGCAAGACATATGTTTGTACTATCATTGCTTAAGCTCCAGGTAATTCAAACATGCACAGTTATGCACTGGCTTCAATAAACTCAGTGGAAATTATAGAGACTAAATGCATGAGCAAAGCTGCCAGTCATAAACATATTCTAAACTTGACCACATTATTCCTTAATAGATAAACCGGTGGTATTGTGTCATGGGAACTTTTAAACTGTTTTACTGTTAGTTCACCTCTTTAATTTCAGTTGTTTTTCAGTTCAAATATTAATAGGATAAACTTAAATTTTCACTGTTTTTTAAAATTGTTTTATCAGGTCTATATTGAAATACTTCATTTATTAAATCCTTCAAATTCCAGTGAATCTACTAGGCAGCATACTTGCATATTACTTGCATATTACTATCTATCAGAATTTCAATTCATCAGTGAAGAGCCACCTTACTTGCTGGGAGAGCAGCGGGTTATGAGGATGTAATTAGAATGGAGTCAGTTCAGCTGACATATACCCCGTTTTGCGTCAAACTTGAACTTCATTAATGGTCTTGTGCGCTATGGTTTTCAAGAAGATTACCTGGATGCTCCTACTATTAGAATCTAGGAGAAAATTTTATTTTATTTTTTAATTTTAGTTAAGAGTTTAATCAAGACCAAATAATCACTAGTCATTTCAATGATTAACTGTTTTTGTTGTCATACTGTCACAATACGCTTTGAAAGACTGTGGAGTGCAATCAGACAGACTGGCCATCTGGAGTGACCAGCGTTTTCCTGCTGAGCTGGTGAACCTGTTATCTGGTGGTGTGCCAAGCAGCACAGTACTTAACAGAGAGGAAGAAAAAAGCCTCATAGCTAGCTGGATAAAATATTGAAATATTCAGATATAAAATAACTGAAGTTGTGGTTTTGATTGATTTTGTTAATGATTAGCAACAGTAATAAGTGTTTGATTTACAGTGATGACTGAGATTACTGGGCAGGTACCAGAAGAAATCATGCAGTGAATTATTGATCTGAAATGAGTAGTCCAGATGGCTGTGGCATCTTTTCCTGTCCCTTTTCTTTAGCCATGCATAAAATGACAGAAAAACATGACAAAACATTTCATTAATACATTATTCACTGACAGTGTCATCACTGGGCCAAATGAGGTGTTCTTTGGGTTTGTTTTATTGTTTATATTAGTTTTCTACACCAAAATCAATAAAATATAAGGCAGCATCTAGCATTGACCCACACCCCACCATGACGTGGCAATGCGTGAGACCTTTCAGGAAATTGAATATGATGTGGTTGCTGGGCGGGCGTGGGCCTGGAAATCGTTAGAAATATATATGTATTTTTTTGTTCGTTATTATTCTTCACGTTCCAAAACGACCTCAAATTTGACCCCCTGAACATGTGTGAAAACACACCAAAATTTGCACAGGAATCAGAATCGCGTGAAAATGACTGACACTGACATTTTTTTCATCGCACACTCACCAAACTTGGCATGTTTATTCTTCATGTCGGGCCAAGCAAAAAAGCTTATCATGTCAAGGTCGTGTTGTTCCTGTTGTGCCAACAGGAAGTCCGCCAGTGTGGACTTTTACTTGAGGTGATTGGGTTCGCTGTTTTTGCTCACCTCAAAGTCGATCGAACTGGAAAGTGGACGTATGTTTTTGTCACCTTCGAGTTGTGATAAATCGCAAACGCATTGTCGGATTTGAATCTGACCAATTGATGAATTTTAGACCCTGGGGGCCTGAATCCATGTGATTGAACAAAATCACAATAGGCGCAATAGCGCCCCCTGTATAATGTTTTGAAAATTTGAATGGAGAGCCAGACATTTAGTTTATCCAAACTGTACCAAATTTGGCACAAAAATCCTTTAGGGTGTCCCGATCAAAAAAGCCAATTGAACCTATGCTCTATTTTCCATGCTGTTGCCTTGACGATGACCTAAAGCCACATTTGTTTCCCTATGGGAGTTTTATGCAAATGCTGTACAAATATCTGCATCTGCTGTGTTGTCATATTTTAATCACTTATACTCCCCGTGGGCATGAACCCACATGACCAAACAAAGTCACAGTAGACACTATGGCACCCCCTTTGTAAGGACTTGCAAATTGCATGGAGAGCCAAACATTTAGTTTGTCAGAAATGCACCAAACTTGGCCTAAAAAATCCTTTAGGGCATGCCGATCAAAAAAGCCAAATGGACCCATGCTCTGTTTTATGCGCTGTTGCCATGAAATTGATCGAGAGCCATCATTCTATTTCATTGACAGATGCTGTAATTGCATTGGAAAATGCAATTACGCCTGATGCTGCTGCCGTCCTGCGTGTGTCTGTATGTGCCTGTATGACTGTGGCCTCAGAAATGTGCCCTCTGCAGCCATTTACAAAATCCCACACCTCACTTTTCTGGGTCCAAATTCTGCTCTCATTTAAAGGGCTCCCAGTGAGGTGAATGGAACCACGGTTCTTACTGTGATAGTGTAAAAAAAAAGTGTCTTTTCATTCCGAACTGTGGCCTCTGGAGTGATTTACAAAATCCCCCACCTCAGCTTTGGTAGTCCTGTCAAATGAACATTTAGGACATGGTCTGCATATGTCCACGGGTGTGTGCAATGTGTGTCTGTGTTCTTGTGTCTCAGTACATCTGGAAATGTGTGTCTGTGTTTACAACTGCTGCTCTGGTTACCATGGAGATGTAAAGTGTTTCAATGTCTGTTACACAAATATTAACCTGAAAAAATCCCCCACCTCAGCTTTCTGGCTCTGAATCCTGCTCTCGTTTCAAGGGCTCCCGGTGAGCCACTTCATGCTGGAGGCACAGTTCGACCTCTTACTGGCTGCAGCTTCGCTCGGACCGGCGGTTCGCTGATGGCAGCGGTGTGCTCAAGGCGAGGGCCACTCATCGCTGTTTGCGGCTATATTTAGTATTATTATTTATTGTGGATTGCATCAGATCCTTTTTAATCTCTAAACCAGGGTAACTGTACATTTAAACACCTGACCCAGGTAATCAGCAGTGGGTGGGGTTGGGATAGTTAGAAAACAGATTTCCTCTGGCCGTTACAACTGTCATCCTCTGCATCTCCTCTGCTGCTTTTCAGCCGCCACACTAACCATAACCCTGACCCTGGTCTGGTACTGCTCTGTGTGGGAAATAGTTTTGACTGACTCCCCATGACGGTCCCTAACTGCTGATGCCTTCTCTTTAAGCAGCCAAACCATCACAGGATAGTTAGGTTCAGGTTCAGCTGTACCAATAACAACCAGCAAACAGACACAAAAAAGTTTTTAGTATAGTGTCAAAGAAGAGCCAGAAATCTTTGTGAGGCACTAAAGCGTCATGAATGCTAAAGATTAGTGGTCCCAGAATGTTTTGCTCTGTTTTATTACAGTGATTTTTTTTGTTTGTTTGTTTGTTTTTTGTTGTTGTTTTTTGGGGGGTGTAAGACTTTCGCCTGTAAGACTCACTACCTTAGTGATGGGGATGCTGGCCAGCTCCCTCACAGGGGGAATGCTATATATTAAATAAATATTAGGGATGTGACTGTTTCTCCTTTTTCTCCATTTCTCTCATTCCATTGTGCTTTTTGCTGCAGAGACCTTCCTCAGTATGGACACAAACAGTGGCAATCCTACTTTGGACGGACTTTTGATGTCTACACTAAGCTGTGGAAATTTCAGCAGCAGCACAGGTTATTTTACATATATGCATATTACATACATTCTTATCCCATACACCCCCCCCCCCCATCATATGAAATGCAAATGAATGTAAATGAGGTCAAATTGTAATATGTTCATCTGTTCATAACACAAAGACAGATTGTTGACTATCACAGCAGTCATTTGCCAGATGCTGTCTTACAATAATTGTTTAGTGCTCAGTGTTGTATTTTCTGTATTTATTGACAGGCAGGTTCTGGACAGTCGGTATGGCTTGAAGAGATGGCAGATTGGGGAAGTTGCGTCCAAAATTGGACAGCTTTACTACCACTACTAGTAAGTGAAATTACATCTCAACTACACACAGACAGCAGCAACTGTGTCACAATTGTCTATTGATCATATTGATGGCAGAGAAAATGTGGGAATCCTCCCCATACTGTAGTTCTGTGAATCATGCTACATTTTTTGGACTGGACTTTATTCCAGGACATTTTGGTTGTGTGTTACAAGCCATGTGTTTGGTGAGAAACACACAGAAGTCTCCATACATTTTAACAAAATATGCAGTTTTTAAAGACAAACATAAGTTTGTTTCTAAAAGAATGATTTGATTAATAGGTATCCACATTGTGTTTGTATCATACATCTTCCTTTTTCTAATCTTGTTTGACAGCCTTCGTACCTCAGAAACAAGTTACCTGAATGAGGCCTTTTCATTTTACTCAGCCATCCGACAACGATCTTACTATTTTCAGGTCAACAAAGAGGACAGGTAAGTTCCAGATATTCTTTGGAACTGAACATAAATAGATCCATTAGCTTGATAGAAAATAAATTCCTAAAAAAGTCCTTTTTTTATCTGGGCTAAATGCCAGGTTTATCATTCTGTGGATTATGGATATATGCGCAGTGCAGCAGTTGTGTGAAGTTTTGTTTAAAGGATTACAAATTCTGTGTTTGTTACTACCAAGCCCCATTAAAGGTCTGCCTTTCAGTGCATTCTGATTTCCCTATTTTTTCAGTGGCATCCTAGTAGGAGACACATCATTGGTGTGTGTCTCTAAAAGCGATTTGACAATATACTATCTACTCTTAAAATTTCTCAGCCACAGGCAGTGGTAAGAAAACTAGGATGATATTATACACAATAACATAAACCTGCAAATTTTTATTTAAAATTAAACAGTGAACCATAATGTGCTATATCAATCATCAAAAAATAACTAGTTTATTTCAACCTGGAATATTTCCTTTTTCCCTTGAGTGCTAAGTGGCACGACCCATAGACCCAGACTAGCCACATTTATGGGCAAACTGGAATTCTTTAAAGAACATGGCTTGAATTGTGTCTAATGTAAATTTGATAGAATTTACAGTATAGTTTTCTCTTGTCTTTTATCAGGCCAGAATTAGTAGTGAAGAAGCTTCGATATTATGCTCGCTATATAGTCGTCTGTTTACTGCTGAACAAGATGGACCTAGTCAAAGTTTTGGTGAAGGTATGGAACTCCTCTTTTCAAAAAAAAAAAAAAAAAACTTTGATACTTGTGCATCCCTGGATTTCTGAGGAACATGAAAACATCCCCAACTTTAGCACTCATTTCTGTGCACCTTAACACACCTCAAACAGCTACCAGAGGAGCTCAATGACCATTATTTTTACAACACACTGCAGTCAAGAGTTAAATTCATCACTAAGTCAAGGTCTGCGCTGCACATTGACTGAACCTGAGAATAAACCTGCTACCGCACAGGTTTGAGATTAGAGATATGTTAGCAGAACAACATTCTTAACCTGACTTTGGGAGGATCCAAGATCATGTCAAATTGTCAACAAATTGATCCAGAAGTCCTTGGGTGTTAACTTGCACCTGATAATGCTTATAGAGCATAGACTACCTGAAGGACCACAAGAAGTAGGTCTAATGCCAACCAAACATTATGTACAGTGGGGGGGACAGTGAGGATAAAGCTAGCACATGTCCAGGCCTGTCTGAAGTTTGCCAAAGACCATCTGGATGATCCAGAGGAGGCATGGGAGAAGGTCATGTGGTCAGATGAGCCCAAAATAGAACTTTTTGGCATAACCTCCACTCGCCGTGTTTGGAGGAAGAAGGATGAGAACACAATCCCAACCGTGAAGCATGGGGGTGGAAACATCATGCTTTGGGGCTGTTTTTCTGCAAAGGGGACAGGACGACTGCACCGTATTGAGGGGAGGATGGATGGGGCCATGTATCGTGAGATTATGGGCAACAACCTCCTTCCCTCAGTAAGAGCATTGAAGATGGGTCATGGCTGGGTCTTCCAGCATGACAATGACCCCAAACACATAGCCAGGGCGACTAAGGACTGGCTCCGTAAGAAGCATTTCTAGATCCTGGAGTGGCCTAGCCAGTCTCCAGACCTGAACCCAATAGAAAATCTATGGAGGGAGCTGAAACTCCATGTTGCCCAGCGACAGCCCCAAAACCTGAAAGATCTGGAGATGACCTGTATGGAGGAGTGGGCCAAAATCCCTGCTGCAGTGTGTGCAAACCTGGTCAAGAACTTCAGGAAACGTCTGACCTCTGTAATTGTAAACAAAGGTTTCTGTACCAAATATTAAGTTCTATTTTTCTATTGTATCAAATACTTATTTCATGCAATAAAATGGAAATTAATTATTTAAAAATCATACAATGTTATTTTTTTGGATTTTTTTTTTTAGATTCTGTCTCTCACAGTTGAGGTGTACCTACGATGAAAATCACAGATCTTTCCATTCTTTGTAAATGGGAAAACTTGAAAAATCGGCAGTGTATCAAATACTTATTTACCCCACTGTACTTGAAGCACATACTGGAATCTGATTTAATTTATCCTGTCCTACATGTCCAACTGATGGGAACATGGCCCCATGACCCCTGATAAAGAGGATGTCAATGTCAACATTGTTCTTTTTCACAGTACATGATAGCCCTCAAGATGGAAGAAAATGTGTAAGCGATAAGAAGTTTGTGGGCAGTTAGTAAGGCCATATGTGACAGTGACAGTCCTTTCCTCAACTGCACCACTTCAAACAGAATGAAATCTGTGTTATCACCTCTGTGGTTACAACTGTGACTGAGGAAATCCACTCATTTGTCAGATAATCACAGACTGTAATTGGGTTGTGCACCAGTGCACATGATCTTGTGTAATGCTTCTGTTCTCTAGTGTCTATTTCTCTCTATTCTGATAGAGACCACACAATAAAAAAAATAAAATCCTTCAATGAATGGACTCACAAAAACAGCCTCCTACTGAACACTTGTGGTGGTAGTGGATTTTCAAAGGTCTGAGTCCCTTCCTTATTCTGTTAACGTCTGTGGTGTGGACATTGATGATGTGTCAACCCATAAATATCTGGGCGTGTACCTGGACAATAAGTTGGACTGGTCACTGAGCACAGACATTCTATATAAAAAAGGGCAGAGACCACTTTTCCTCCTAAGGCGGCTTAGGTCCTTAGATGTCCGCAAGAAGATGCTGCACGTTTTACCAAACTATGGCAGCCAGTGTGCTGTTTTATGCTGTAATCTGCTGGAGAGGCAGCATAAAGCAGAAGGATGTAAGGAGGCTGGATAAACTGGTGCAAAAAGCTGGTTCAGTGACTGGAATGAGGCTGGACTCACTGGAGGCTGTGGTGGAGAGATGTACACAGACAAAGGTAGAGACCATCCTGGAATACACTGACCATCCCCTTCACAACATCCTGATGGACCAGAGAAGCAGCTGTAGTGGACGACTCACCTCACTGAGCTGCAGGACTGATCAGTACAGGAGAACCTTCATCCCCACTGCCATCAGGCTCTATAACACCTTAGACAATGACAGATGACTCAATGACATTAACTGGACTGCTGCTGGGTACTTTTACTACCTAGTACTTATTACTTTCACTACAAAACTACCTGAATTTCCCTTTGGGGATTATTAAAGTCTATCTCATCTTTTCATTTCATCACAATGGTAGAGATCCTTTACAGTCTGCAAAGCCTCACCGCATACATCCATGTCAAACTAAGCCAGAGGTGATCTCAAAACTGCCACTCTCCCAGCTGACAGATGGAAAAAAGCAAAAAAGAAACTAAATAATATGTTCTATTTTGGTGTTCTTGTTTTTGTGTGATAGATTGAGCATTTTGTGCAAGTGACACACTTCTGCAGGTCATCCATGTTATGCTGCTGCTTGTACTAATGCACAGGTTTTAAAAGCAAGACCCAAACTTTTATCACAGCTTTCACTCTATTAATTTGGAATACAGGGACAAGACAGCATGCCTTGTGAGATTTGGATGAGACATTAAGTTCCAGCACAAATCCAGCTTTTGCAGAAGTGTAAAAATGTATTTGTAAATATGCCTAACCCTGTCTGACTATTACCTGCAGGAGTTATCTGAGGAAATCGAAGATTACACACAGAGATTTAACACAGAAGACCAATTGGAATGGAACCTGGTTCTACAGGAAGTGGCAGCTTTTGTGGAGGTAACAAACCCTTGACATGTAACATAGTTCTGTATTATAACAGTTGGCTGGTTCAATGTCCAGCATACCTGATACAAATTCTTCTTTCTGAATAGTCTGGCTCACTGTTACATCTCTCCCATTTGTTTGTGTAAAACAGGCAGATCCCGTGGTGGTTCTGAATGACAACAACTCTGTCGTCGTCACCAGCAATCGGCTGCAGGAAGGAAGTGTGCCTCCACTGGAACAAGGCATGGTGGTTGGGCAGCTCGTCCTGGCAGATGCACTAATCATCGGCAACTGTAACAGCCAGGTTTTAACCCACTAATTTTAGTTCACACTTCCTAACACTTCATATACATGAACACAGTTGTTGACCAGTCACAAGATGTTAGCTTGAAAACAGACAATAGAAAAATGCCTGTTACCTACAGATCTGCTGTCTGTGTTGTTTTAGCCTACATTGTTATTAATAGCTTCATTACTACTACCACTACTACCATATGGATGAAATATATCAGCCATGGAAACCTTTCTACTGATGTGCATGTCCTCATAGCTTAACTGTCCTCATGCCATGTAATTCTTCACAATTTCTAAAGTCCTGTTCTTGCCAATTGTTGGGTAACACAGCCAGTGTTACAATGATAATCAAAGATAGCACTGCAAGAGCAGCAGCAAGTTACGGCAGCTGTCCCCTTTCTTTTCTCTTTTTTATTCTTTTCTATTGTTTTCTTTAACGTGGTCATTTCCTGTTGCAAGTCTGCACACAGGGAGACCACTTTCATTACTTCTGTTCATTTTTTTTATTGTTTTTTAACATTTTTGGGAGTGCGTCGGCAAATCCCCTCAGCTCCACACATGGCTCAATTGTTTACACCAGTGACCAGCTGTTAGCTCTGAACGGCCCCGCACCTCTCTACGCGGAAAGACCCGAGGTTCCACCTGAAATACGGAGGAAAAGGAGAGGCTGCAGAGCGGGACGAAAGCTCCAGGAGAGGAAACAGTGGTACAGGTACAGCTACAGGTGCCTGCCATCATTGTGGAAAACGTCCGTTCCCTCTCCAATAAGATGGACGAGCTTACGGCACTGATCCGGCTTCAGCAGGAGTACAGGGACCTCACCGCCACCTCATGTGTTTTACTGAGACGTGGCTGAACGTATCGACACCGGACGCTGTGGTCGCCCTGTATGGATTTAAACTGGTTCGGGTGGACAGGAGTTTGGCAGAGAGTGGTAAGAGGAAAGGAGGAGGACTGGCGGTTAACTAGAGATGGTGCAACCAGGCGCACGTCTCTGTTAAGGAACAGCTCTGCACCCTGGACATCGAGTTTCTCGCTGTCGGCATTCGGCTGTATTACATCCCCAGGGAGTTTTCACACGTTATCCTGTTTAATGTGTACATACCTCCATCGGCCGATGCAGCGGCGGCATGTGAGCAACTGCACGGAGCAGTGACGTGCATGCAGACACGGCACCCACATGCGCTCCTTCACATCAGCGGGGATTTCAATCACGCCTCACTCTCCTCCATTCTCCCCACTTTTACCCAGTATGTCACGTGCCACACCAGGGAGAACAAGACGCTGGACCTGCTGTATGCAAATGTTAAGGATGCATACAACTCTAATCCCCTCCCCCCACTTTGCCGTTCTGATCACAACCTGGTGCAGCTGCTCCCCAAATACACACCCAAGGTGAGAATAGAACCTGCACAGAAGAAGACTGTGAAAGTGTGGACTGATGAGGCCAGTGAGAGACTGAGAGACTGTTTCCAGACTACAAACTGGGAGACACTCCGCAGCTCTCATGGAGAAGACATCGACAGCCTGACCCCACTGCATCACAGACTACATCAACTTCTGTGTGGAGAACACAGTACCGACCTGTAGGGTGCGGTGTTTCTCTAACACCAAGCCCTGGGTGATCCCCTGAACTTAAAGCCCTGCTGAAAAAGAGAGGAGGGCTTTTATTTCAGGGGACAGAGAGGAGCACGAACTCAAGCACAAGATCAGACAGGCCAAGAACAGCTACAGGAAGAAGCTGGAGGAGCAGTTGGAGCAGAACAACGTTTGAGACGTGTGGAGAGGCCTGAAGACCATCTCTGGCCATGGACAGGAAGGAGGCACAGGGACAGCTGCTGAAGACCATGGCTTGGCCAACGAGTTAAACCTGTTCTTCATCAGGTTTGATTCCAGCCCTCCTCCCCCCACTTCACACATTTACAGTCCAGTGGATACACCCGACCCCACGTACTCACACCACTCCACAACATCCCCCCTCCATAACCAGCCAATCTCTGCCCCCGACCTCCACCTCCACCCCCCTCTCCTTGACTGTCAGACCAGGTGAGGAGAGAACTGCGGTGGCTAAAGACCAGGAAAGCCGCAGGTCCCGATGGCATCAGCCCCAGACTGCTTTTATTTTATTTTAAACATATTATGTATAGTATTCTTATTTGTAAATATTTGTAAACTTGTAAAATGTAATAATTTTAATTTTTAATTTTTGCACACTTTTTTAAATTTCTCATTCTTGCACTTTACTGTTGTCCTGTAGCTGCGGTAATTTCCCCATTGTGGGATCAATAAAGAATTATCTTATCTTATGACAGCAGTCAACAATGAAGTACATAATGTGTAGTTTACTTCAAGCAGAAGTAAACTACAGACTTAAATTTTTGCAATGCAATGCATTTCCTTCCTCATGAAACATTTCCTATTTTGTGGACTAGGTTAAATGCAAGAGGGATAAATGTAAAAATAAACCAGTGATCATTTCTAATTAAGTACTGTAAACATGAATTCACATTGGTTTATGTCAGTGGTTGACTTTTCTTGGTCAGAACTCTAATTTACCATGTTTTGTCTTTGGTGGTCCTTGGTCCTGGAATATCTGTATGAGCCATTTTGGTGAACTATCTTGCTTTTATATTATTAGTAAAACCACAGTGTGTAAAATTCTGACTTCTAACTGAGTCTCTACAAATCTCAGTTAGTTGATGTGAGTGTCGTTTCTCTTTTTGCAGGTTAAGTTCAGTGAGTTAACCATCGATATGTTCCGCATGCTTCAAGCTTTGGAAAGGGAACCTGTAAACCTGGCCGCACAGACCTCCAAGCAAGGAACACTGGTGAGTGTCATGTCCATCATGTCTGACCATGGTGTGTCTGTGATCTAGTGTTTTTGCTGGACCTTCTAATGACTAGGCTTTTACAGTATAAAGAGAGAAGCCACAAGATGCATGGTTTCATTTTTTATTTTGCTTGAATGAAACAGGAAAGTTGTGTCTCAGTCTAAAATATTAGGGATATTTCCACCAACACAACCATAACTATGTTGTGCCACTCTCAGGACTAATCTGTAGCAAATACCTGTATGTCACCAAGTTTCAGGCCTATAATAGCACCTCTATGATTAATGCTTTAATTAAGAGGTCACTGAGATGCAAGAGTTGCATCATTCCACAGGGGTGGTGATGAACATATGAACAGACTGTCACAATATAGAAAATTGGTTTTGGGTACTTTGTCATATATAGTAAGTAAACATAAAGGAACAGTTATAATATAAAATATGTCTCCACAGGAGCCCAGTGAAAAGCCAGCTAAACGAGAAAACCCTCACAAGTATTTGCTTTACAAGCCAACATTCAGCCAGCTTTTTACTTTCCTGTCTGCCTCTTTTAAGGTCAGTATTCACATTAATCAGAGCCATTTAAATATCACTTCAGTTCATGTTGATTTTTATTTTTCATGCAAGGGCACCAGGGTCTGTCACATATCCACTCTGTCATCCTGAGTTAGTCAGATTCTCAGATTTGCTACTACTGCAGCTGTTTTAATGGAAATCTAATCAAAATTAAGATCACATTTCTGCAGGGGTATCTTTACTAACTGTGAGAACATTTTTTGTAACAAAGTATAGTTCCTAACACTGTGAGGCTTCATACACAAACATCCATCAAAATGACAACTCCTGAGTGGATGTACTGCCAGACATCACTCTCTACTGCACAGTAGAAATTATGATGATGTGCTGTAGTTTTTTTCACAGGCATTTGCACTAAAATATACAATGCCAGATATAGTTAAATTTTTGTCTGATGATAAAAAGCAAACTATGTAATAATGAATACATCTACAATTTGAGTGAATACAGCTTGTTTTGCCTAACTTAAGCAGAGGGAAAATTCATAATTATAGACATTATCTGAAGAGCTGTAGGAGCAACAAAACTTTGATTGATTTCAGATGTAACTGTTGATTGTGGCAGACCCAAATCATTAGTGTGACAAAGCCACAGTACATTTACCCTGTCACTGAGATATCATGTTACCCTGTCACTGAGACATCATGTTACCCTGTCACTAAGACATCATGGTGACCTTGGCTGTTTTTAATCGTTTGTATTATTTATATTTATTTGTTTATTTTATTACTTTCCAGGAATTGCCTGCCAACAGCGTTCTGCTTGTCTATCTGTCAGCTACTGGGGTCTTCCCTACTGGGCATTCAGATTATGAAGGTAACGTAATTTAATAGAACTCTACATTTGTTAATATGTAATATTCCTGAAAGGGGAAGGGGAGGGGAGGACAAGGGAGAGCTCAGCTCAGCTCAGCTCAGCTCAGCTCAGCTCAGCTCAGCTCAGCTCAGCTCAGCTCAGCTCAGCTCAGCTCAGCTCAGCTCAGCTCAGCTCAGCTCAGCAGTAGACCTGCACTCTTGAGAGCGAAGTGCTCTAATGGGATGATATGGTACTGTGTCTTTAAGGTATAAAGGAGTTTGATCATGAATGATTTGTGTGTGAGGTGAAGGATTTTAAATTCTATTCTGGATTTTACAGTCGGCCAATGAAGAGAAGCTAGTGTAGGAGAAATATGATCTCTCTTGCTAGTTCCTGTCAGGACTCTGGCTGCAGCATTCTGGATTAACTGGAGGCTTTTTATGGAGATACTGCTTTTGTCTTCGAATGTTTCTTGTAGGACCATATGATTTTGGAGGAGTTCTCACGAATACAAATCGAGATGTGGTGAATGGAGAGACGGTACAGAAGAGGAATCAGGCCCAGAAAGAAATGCACTGGTGAGAAACTATGGTGATGGTGATTTATCTGTCTGCCTGATATATTAGATAATTGTCAAATGTTCATTTAACCTTTTAAGAAACTTTTGCATGTATTTTGTCAAATAATGCAGTGGAAGCTTTCATATGTTGTTGATGCTTCAAATGTGTACCTGGTGTGCAGAGTACATGGCAGTTGGCAGTGGCCTAACCAAACAGGAAAATAGTGTTTTTGTCTGTGTGACTGTCTGACATTTGACTGTTGCTCACTCTGCTCTGTACACAACCAGCAACATCCAAATGTCTGACTAAAAATCCATCAGTCCAACTTCATCAGTGTGAAAGCTCAGCATTAAGCTTTTACTTCTGAAATCTAGGTTTCTGATATTTACTTTTTTGTATTGTTGCAGCCTTCATCCAGGAGACCTATTCCCTTTCACCCGGAAGCCACTTTTTGTCATCGTAGATTCGTCAAACAGCACAGCCTACAAGGTATATTAATTGATTAAGATACACTACTTGGAAAAAAAAGCAAGACATCTACAGTCCAGACTAAGCATTTAGTTACACATTTTTAAGGCTTCGTGCTTCACCACGATCAATCTGAAATGGGGATACTCTGACCAGGCCTTCACTGCAGCCACTTTGTTGTGGGCTCTCTCTGCCTTTAGTTTGGTCTTCAGTAAGTGGAACGCAGCTCAATCAGATTGAGAGCAAGTGACTAACTCGACCAGTTAAAGATTTTACCTCTCCACTCTGAAAATGTCTGATTGATTTGGCTGTAGGTTAATCTGAGCACACAGACTTCTCCTTTTTGCCTCTGTATGCATCTGCTGCTTAATCAGCCAAACATCAGTGTGATTATCAGTGACGTCCAGTGTGCCAGGTCCACTGGCAGTCATACATGTCTGAGCCATAACCAGCTCTTTCTCCACACTTTCCTCCTTAGATCACTTTGGTAGAGGTTTATGTCTTTAGACCTATTTTCTCTACTTTTGTCTGTGTTGAAGTAAACCTACTCAAATTAAAGCTGAGACCTAGTATAGTGTGGTTTCCTTTGTTTTATTTGAAATTGAATGTGACAAAGCAAAGAGCCTGAAAAAAGTATAACTGTCAACATACTTATAGTCTATTCTGAACTGTTCACATGATCAGTGTATATATCTTATGCTGATTTTTTTTTATCTTTTATTTTTCCTAACAATAGAATTTCTCAAATCTGTTTGGCCAGCCTCTGGTGTGCCTACTATCACCCACAGTCTATCCCAAAAGTGTACAAGGTGAGTGTTTTTTTTTAAATGATCCTACTTTTCTTCTTGTCAACAAATTTAAGATCAAACAATAAAATACTTGGTATTAAAAAGTGTACAGCTAATCAACTGATTACAGAAGCAACCAGTCACACTGAATACAGGCTAACACATCAAGTTCAAATACCTGTCGCTGCATCAGTGCAGTATGAAGAGAGGCAGGAGGCTGTGCATTTGGTGCTCTAGTGAGTTTTTTGTAGCAGCACAACATTGTCTGAGGGACAGTCAGAAACTACAGTTAGTTACACAGTGCAGCGATGTGGCTGATGATCAGTGGAAGTCTGTGGCACAGAGGTAGATTTATTAGGTTGTGATAAACACAGTACTTGTTAGTGAAATATATTTATTGTTGGTTTGGTCTTATCATAGGAGTTAGTGACAACAATATATAATATAAAATATTGTATGCTTTAAAGTGATAAAAATCTGCAGTTATTTATTATCTGGCAGTCTGGAAAAATATTAAATCAATAATTATAAACTAATATTATAAGTTAACTGGGATTTAGAAAGTCCATTCTTATCTCATAGATGCCATTTTGCTGAAGAGAAAATATGTCTCATGTTTTTAACATCTTGCTTGTTCAGATCATTGCCAGCGTGGGAGTCTCTTCACTCTGTTCCTCTACAGCCCACTCCTGGCCTTCTCCTCTGTGTGTGGTTTAAACAGCCTACGACGAGGCCTGTGGGAGAGGGCTCAAGAATTTCTTCGCAAAGTATACCGTGACATTGGGCAGATGATAACTCGATCACGGACCATAGGTAGCATAATTCCCATGGATTCTTTCAAGTTGTTAGTATGCTATGAAAAGTAAAATGGTATAAATAAAAGAAAGCAACACCTGCCCACTAACTCCAAACCCTGAAATGTAATCCAAATAATAATCCCAAAGTCTCCAGTCAGGTCTTGGGCAAGTCAAAATGCTTGAGAATGCTTTCAGTACTGCAGTTTAGAGATCACCATGAAAAAGGTTTTTATTTTAGTTTTGCAATTCAGACAAGTCAGGGCAGTTTTTTAAGTACCAAACTTGGCTTAAAAAACCTTTAGGGTGTGCCGATCAAAAAAGCCAATGCTCTATTTTACATGCTGTTGCCGTGACGATGACCGAGAGCCACCATTCTATTTCATTGACAGATGCATACTGCAAGATGAAATTACCGTAAAAATTCCTGCTGCTGCTGCCGTCCTGCATTCTTGTGTGTCTGCGTGTGTGTCTGTATGTGCCTGCATGACTGTGGCCTCAGAAATGTGCCCTTTACAAAATCCCACACCTCACCTTTCTGGGTCCAAATTCTGCTCTCATTTAAAGGACTCCCAGTGAGGTGACCGGAACCGTGGTTTGACCTTGGTATTGAATAAATCTTGTGGTTTTCTGAGAGACAAGACTCTTCACTGTGATGTTGTGAAAAATCTGTCTTTTCAGTCCGAACTCTGGCCTCTGGAGTGATTTACAAAATCCCCCACCTCAGCTTTGGTAGTCCTGTCAAATGAACATTTACAATGATAAATGTGTAGGTTTGCTGGTCTGCATGTGTCCATGGGTGTGTGTAATGGTTTGTGTGAATGAATATGTTTAATGTCTTAATATGTGCGTCTGTGTTTACAACTGCTGCTCTGGTTACCATGGAAATATAAAGTGTTTCGCTGTTTGTCTCTTAAACGCACATTAACCTGAAAAAATCCTGCTGTCGTTCGAAGGGCTCCTGGTGAAGCGGCCGGCAACGCGGTTCAAACTCGGCGCTAGCAGCAGATCGTTCGCGGTGGCGGTCCGCTAGGGGAGGCGGTTTGCTCGAGGCGAGGGCTGTTCATCGCCGCTTGCAGCTATATTTGTTGGGATTGCTGTGCAAACATCTAACTCCTGCTGCATAGTTTGTGCTAGAAAGACCTTTCAACCATGAAAATGTGCCGCTTTTTAAGGACATTTTTGCCTGTATCAGAATTCTTTATAATTTTTATACTTTTTGAAATATTCAGCTTTTTTGTCCCATTGAAATGAATGGAGACATGTTCAAATCTCCTTCAACGTTGTCTTCTTTCAGCTTTACCTGTGTCAGCATACTTCCAGCTAGAAACACCATTTGACCTTTAAATGGGTCAGAAGGCATTAATCTATTTGTCTTGTATTCAGCTTTTTGATATCTGTTACGGTTTTTCTTTAATCGCAGTTTACGTTTTATGGTGTTTTTAGGCCTTTTCTGAATTTCACATGGGTTTCTATGGGATCGGAATGTTCTAGTTCATTGCTAGAGTGGGAGAAGCTGTTAAGTTTATTTAAAATTTTCCTCTGTAACTCGCTGTCACGGCTGCAATTTTGCCTCTTGATACACCATTTTCTCAAAAGTAGTAGAGATTTTTGTCTTCTTTCAGGTAATGCTGTTCTCATTTTGATAGGACCTATGGTTTTTCCACCAGGTGGCCAAACCCACAGAGAGTGACTGCTCAATCTCTCGTTCACTCCCATTATAAAAGAGGTCCAGGAGTTCTGGTGAAAAACACAAATGAAGGCTGTTTCTAATTCGCCAGCAATCCTTCATTTTTTGGAATATCTTCACAAAAAAACTATCAGTCTCTTGGTTGAAGCCTCCTGGCTCTGTTAGTGAAGGAATTATTTTGATAGGTCTTATAGTTTTTCTGTTGTCTTCTATTTTGTGAGGTGACGTTTTCTCAGCTTCTCCTGTACTGTACCTGCTTAAAGTGCTGTGTCACTGTGACAGCTCAGGTCACCATAGCAACAGCTCATACAGCTGTCTGTGGTTCGTAATTAGACTGACTGGCTGCCTAATGTACACTGCTGTTACACATGGGGACTATTCTCAGGGCCGTGTTGTCTTCTCCAAGCAGGTTAAAATGGACTTTGGCTATTGGCATACAACTTGAGGCACCAAGTAAGGCCATTTTTAATGTCAGGTATGGTGTCTGCTCTCAGAACATGGTCAGATTTTCACAATAAAAGTCTACAGTTATTTATAGAAAGATATTACGTTTTTGTAAAGTATAAGGAACATTCAAAATAAAGTCCAGATTCTAGTATAAGGTCTCATGAGTCTCCTGCAGCACTTTGCCCTTTCAAAATAAAAGCACTGAAAGGCCCCTCACCACAGTTCATAGTTCTTGATTATTCCAACGGCGTCAGGCAATTCAAAACATGCTTCAGCTGTTTAGCAGCCAGCAATGCAGTTTGCCTAAAGCTTTTTGCAGTAGTTAGCAATCCCATATTATTATTATTGCTGTTTGTTACAACTGATCAGACTCCTGGTGTCACTTGTATCAGGCTGCTATATTTAAAGCTCATCAGGAACAGCTGCCATCACTGGGCAACCCTAAACTGCCATGTCCACCTACACATCTCTGTTGCATTTCATTTTCCATCTTTCTCTTATGCAGTATATAGCAAGACCTTTGTGCCTTTGTTCTGTCTGATCCATGATTAGCAAAATGTGCATGGTTACCAACTTAATATAAATATCAAACTGGTGAGATCTGCACACTTCTTCAAACGATTCCAGAGAGGCACACATATCCAATTCAAAGCCGGCATTGTTGTCACCACAGAATACAAAAAAAGGTAAATTTTAAAAAAATCCCTGAAGGCAAACATTTTGACATTTCATTTTCAGCTGTGTTTCAGAAAAGTGCCGTTTCCAAACTCTTAAAGTGATAGAGCATAGTTGCCTGACTTCCACGTCTCATCAACTGACCAAAGGCCTGTCTCAAAAGTCTCAAAAAAAAGGAAGGAAAAAACACTTATGAGGATTTTGGGGAAAAGAAGTATAGATACCCTATCCAAATAAAAGATACTGACCATCTCTGAAAAGTCTTTCCTCATGCTTTCTGTCATCGGTTTACCACCAACTCTACAGCAAATCATGTAATTGTCACAACAAATATTTGTTTATTGTTTAGTACCAATGACTCTTTTCATTGATGAATCTTTCATTATCATTATTTTGTTCAGCTGAGGAATGATTTAGTATATTAAATGTCAGGAGAGTGAAAATGCCCATGCAGATTCCCAGAGCCCTACTTGGGGTCTTACTTGTTTGTCAATAATCCAAAAGCAAAGAGTCTATTTATAGTGATATAAACAAGCAAAACAGATGCATTTGAGGAACTGAAAACATTACGTTTAGCATTTTTTGCTTGATTTAAGGACTTTCACTATTACTTCATTATCAAATTATTGTTGGTTGTGTGTTTTAATCAGTGATTCAACTGCTTATGTCAGCACTAATACTGTTTAAACATTGTCTGCCTAGACCAAGCCTTTCTGCAATTCTATGGGGACGAGTTCCTTCGGCTGCTGCTGATCCGCTTCGTATTTTGTTCAGCTGCATTGAGACTGCATAAACTCTTTAGGGTAAGTCACTACTCCTGTCTTCATCCTGAGGATGTTGCCAAATATGCATTCTATTTTAATGAGCAGGGTTTGTCCCTGTAGCCAGCCTTGTAGTCTTGAGCACTTGAGTCTTGTCAAGCATTTAGGAAAGTGTGTCCATTTCTGAAAATGTCATTACACAATGAACTTAACCTACACTTGATCACACTTCAGAGATTCGGTTCTCAACTCTCAACTTGTCACAGTCTACTGCACTATGCCAGCTGGTAATACACCACTAAATACACCTACCGTATGCAGGATATCAGTTTAGCTTTTTTGTGTGTTGTTAAAAAACAGCAATTTTGGCTGGGTCTTTACAGATCACTGAACTAGAAAAACTGTCTGTCCTTCTTTACCTTAGATAATTTTTAAAAATAAATATGCATGAAGGGCAACATGATGTGACATTACACAACATGTGTGTTGCCCATAATAACCTAAAGGCTCTTGTCAGTGAAGTTGTCTTCTTCTTCTAAAATGATTCCTTTTTTTCCTCTGTGACCAAACACTGCCCAACCAGAATCTAGACCAGGAAGAAAAGTTATAAAAAATAAGTCAAGTTAATAAACAGCTTGTTAGATATTAACTGAAATTACCATTAATGACCAAATCACCCCATAGCCAACACCTGTTTATCTAAAACTTTAAAATTTTTCTAAAATTTTTAGTTTTCTGTACTCTGATCAAATGTTTCAGTAAGTATTATTGGACCTTTCTAACAACTACAAAAATGAAATGAATATTATCCCAAACCCCAGTCTCCCACAGTGGCTGATTTTCAACCCTTATATTTTATTTTTCCTTTGCCCTAGAGTAATAAAAAGTGAGCGAAGTGGCTAAATGCCGTGTGTTCTTCTGTTGTGTACTGCTTTGTATACACTGAGTGTGTCCACACTGAACTGGTGCAATTTGTAAATACATCTTTTTCGTTCAATCTTCCATCAGACCAAAACAGTGTTTTTCCCACCCCAAACAGAGCTTTACCAAAATCATTTCTGGAGTGTATGAATCCAAAGAACTAAAAACTTTATCTCTGTGTTAATTTGGAGAAAACTGATATTAGAGTGTGCAAACATTATTTATGGCAACTATAAAACTTTGTTGTGTCAAAGGCACATGCCACACTTTGTTACATTTTTAAATCATTGTCTTCTGTGTTTAGTACACACACATTGGATTTTTACATTCTAGAGTCTATTTAGGAAAGGGAGAAACACTTTGTTTCAGTCTGGATGTTCATTGAACACATGCTTGTTGTGATGTTTTGTTGAGGTCAGAGGTGTTTGATGTGCTTGCAGGAGTCCCGGAGTTTCCCAGAGTCGTACCCAGAGCTCCCCAAACAGGACACAGTGGAGTGCAGCCTTCTGCAGAAACATATTTTGGAGCTGGCTACAATGCTGGATGTGCAGAGCCTATTTTGGAGTGATTCACTGGAAACATACTAACGGCTTCGCAAAGGGCAAAATGGCACATGTGTACATACAGACTCAACTGCCAGTGCCCTCACAGTTGTCTTTCTGTTTTGTTTTGGTTTTTTTTTTACAGGTAATGAAATAACTGACTCAACACATACAAGTTAATGTTGTGCATTTAACTGTTACTTGTGGAAGCAAATGTAGTGCAACATTCAAGTGGGCACATACGTAAGAGAGTGTATCGTAGTGTAAATGCCACCATTTTGAGTCTCAGCAGCTTGCCTCATAAATGTAATTGTCATTTAAGAGATCAGAGTAAACAAACAGAGGCTGCAAAAAAACTTTCAATAGTCCTAAATCCAAATGTAAGATTTCAAACTGCAGATTTATTCCTCAAGTCAGATCATTGTGAAGTAGTTGGCAGCCTTGAGTGTGTGTTTTTTAATGTAGTTTTTATCATTATTTATCAGAGTGAAGGTTGTGGAAGCCAAGAAAATTGAGAATGGTATAATTTATCTTTTCATGTGAAGGCAGAGCAAACTGATGCTGACAACACAGTTCTAAACAAAAGCCTTCACTACATCAGTAAATATTATAAGTGTCAAAACATTATTCACACACATGTTGAAAGATTTTTCAAAAAATGTTACAACTGGTCTGAGTTTTGCTATTTGCCAAACAGTGCTTGCTGCAAAACAGCTTGTCTTGTAGCAGGCTGAGGTGCTGTTGTTCATTATACACTCCACACTTCATGTCCAACAGTCCATCTAATGCTGTACCTTTAATCATGCCTTGCTTTGGCCTTGTGTGTTTTGACGGTGATACTTACTTCTTTTCATATCATTGTGCAATAAGTGCATGTAAAAACACAGAAATGTGTCCATTGAGTTTTTATCCATGAAGGATGGCTTTTAAGGATATTAATGTAAATGGAGCCAGTGCATGTGTTGCATGGGCCTGTACATTTATAGTTGAGCCAACACATGAAGTCAGACTAGAGAGAACAGAGGAGGTAGGCTGGTGAAAAGATAGTGTGGTATGCACAGCTACACTTTTTCACCACAGACATGTACCATTTATTACTAGTGAAGTGACCAGCCAAAACACCTCTGTAACCTTAATGATGACATGATGATCATGTCTTCTGCTGACTTGCTTCTTTATGAACCATAGGCAACTCAGGCTGTGAATGTCAGATTTCTGGCTTCAGGAGTGCTGGAGGTGTTTTAACCCTCAAGCCAGACTAACTCTTTTCCTATTCTAATTCCTAAGAATTAGTCTGGAATCTCTTCAGTTGAGATCGATTTCCAGGGGGCGGACCAATGGACACAGAGTAAACCAATCAGAGAAACGAACAATATGACGCAAGAAAAGCAACAGTGAGACCAGCGAATGGTGTGCGGTAGCATAGAGATGCCACTGCAAGCTTGTAGTTTTTGTTGTAAAAACATGAGAATACTGTCTTATCACCAGTTCTGTGCATATTTTTGAACAGAGTAAATAGCAAAAGCCAGTTGTAAAAAGATTTGTGGACTTGGGACTGGCATTGAGCAACGTTAAGAAAGAGTTTGTGCGTATGTGCAAGGTTTGTTTAAATCTGATTGAACGACTGGAGCATAAAGCCCACCCAATTGCAGATAAATGGCTGTGATTGGCCCCGGTCTTTTGAGACCAGAAGAAAAGCTTCTCAAAGGCAGGGGCTCCAGACCCACATTCTTTCACTGAGAAAGGACTGGGTCTGGCTGGCCAGGCTAGTGTTGTTTGACTCTCTGACAAGCACAACTGAAGGAGTGGTGCCTGCAAAACTATACAGACTGGCAGACAATGTAGACAGGATCTCTCTGCATTGCGGTACAGCTCTGTCACAGAGTCAGTGATTGTGTGTGGCCAGGTCCATGTCCTGAGCCTCTCATTCACAACAACACCTGTGGCGTGAAGTCAGCTGAACTCACATTTGAGTGAAAAGTAACGGAGAAGGCTAGAGTCCACAAATGTCATTCAAGTACAGCCTGTGTGTGTGTGTGTGTAAATTTGTGTTCTTAAAAAAACAGCAAAGCTTTATCATTATGTCTGCTGTGGAACAGAGATGTTGTTCTTCATTTGTGGACACTGAAAGCGTGGTGCAGCCAAAGCACAGCAGCACTTGAACAAAGAAACGCTAGTTTGAAGCTCTTGTGCACTGCTCCACTTCGTCATGGTTGTTGCTGCTTGCTTATAAGGTATTTAAAAAAACAGTAGGCCAGTAGTTTGTACATAGTTCAGATGTTCTGCTAAGTGGGACCACTGAGAAATGAAGCAGATCACAGAAAGCATCATTATGGTCCTGCTAGTGCCCTTAGACCAGGCAGCCACCTGATGAACTCTGTGACTGAAGCATAGGTTGAGGCATTCAGTCACTCATGAGTGCATTGATTACATTCAATCAGAGGTCAAAGGCCATGATTCCCCAGGTTCTAATATGGCCCAACTTCTATTGTCATCCACCCCTCTTCCTCTCAAGTCATTTCCATCTCTACTTTCAATGTTCAATGTTGTGTAAAAGGAATTCAGTGTAGCTTGTAAAAAGCACCAGTGCTAGTCTAGCTTGCATTTCCTGAGACAGTAATATACTTTTTCATTCACCTAGTGTATTGCTTTTGTGTGAGTCTACAGTAAAAAGTAGCATTTCAGTACTGTTCAGTAGTCTGTTGTCAGACGGGTGTCAGAATGCAGTCTCACAGTGTAAACATTTATTCCCTCGCTCGGCCCAGCTGATAGCAGGATTCAAAGAGCACAAGGAGCTGGTTAGTGAAGGAAAAGTGGACTTTGGATAAAATGGTCATAGGAACAAATGCTGGAACCTGGGCTAAATAATAATGACTATTTTAAATGTGAGTTTCCAGAATCTAACAAACATTATACTGTGTAGTTAGTTTGTACTACACAGAATATTTTGAAGAACTGTTTTAGGGCATCAACAAAATTAAATTGCCAGTAAATACCTGACTTTCTGAGAAGTAGAAAATCAGACAGCTATTGACAAAACATTAGTCAGGCTTCACATGGTCCTCAGGTCCTTATGTCCTTGACTCTCTGACCTCTCCCCCAGTGCCAGTCTTAGTCCAAAATGTTAGTTTGTGCACAAAATATCTCATGATCCAATTATCAGTTTTCCATGAAATGACCTGAGCATAAATCATAAGGCTTATAAGTATTCTAGATTTATATAGTTATTTAATCCAAGAAAAAAACTGAAGTACCTACCTTGTCTGTACCGCTGAACTCCCAGCCCACTGGTTACTACTTAAGATGTCATCTTTAAAAGTATGTATATTTTTTAAAAAAGCTCAATAATTTCCAAGCATGCATTTGTATGTGTTTTGAATTATGTGCCACATCCCCCTAAGTATAAACAAGCTGAAGTCAGGTATGAAAAGTCAGCATGTGTATCGGCTGTTTCTGTTGGAGATTTCTTTCTGTCACCAGCGGCAGGGAGTGATTGCACAGGCCAGTGTAGTGATGCTAATACTGAAACCAGCTGACAGGTAACTGCCCTTGACCAAAAATGTCCAAATAATGCAGTAATGTCCAGAGTAGCCAAGCTGGCTGTTTGAAATTAAGACTGTGGAAGACACAGAATTGAAAAGCACTAGTTTTAGAGGTAATATTTATTGACATTGTGTATGTGTATAGATTATGTAAAGCAGTGTTTTGGCACATGTGTTTATTCAATACCTAGTAAGTCTATAAAATGTGTAATGAAATGTGGAGTTAAAAATATGATGGCGCAAAATGTAATGAGGCCAGGTTGTTCTTCGGCTGTTGAGGCTTTTGTTCTAAAGATGTTACATTCCAGCTTCCCAAGGGCTTGAAGAGAGACAAGGCAAATCTACTGTCTCCATTTTCCATTTGTCTGGGAAAACGAGCCGTTTATACTTCTATTTTCATTGTAATGTCACGGTCCTTCCACATTCCCTTGTGTTGACATTTACTATGATTAAGATACTGTAGGCTTGCACTTTATGATGTTTAATATTGTTATGATCTTCTTGTGGTTAGAGGGGAAAAAAAAGAAAAATCCTTTCATGTCAGTGTTCTTTATGCCAGCCTTTCACATTGGTGAATTCTTTTTTACAAAGAGAAAAAAACATTGCGTGAGACTGTGATTTCAAACATTTTCCTACAGGAACTTTTCATCTGCTGTCAATTTTCTAACAGCTGCCTGAAATGTGTCAAGTATGTTAGCTGTTTTCTGAAAGTCGTTGGAAAGGCAGCAATAACATGTTCATTCACATGTGTGAAAGAATTAGAAATCGTAGTGTTTCTTAGCCAGTGGTGCTCTACAGTCCTACGGTTAGGGTTGGGGGGGTTGGGGGTATCAGTGAGGGTTGTAACACCAGTCATGATTTTTAACTTTCCAGTGGAATCTCAGCAAAAAAGTTTTACGTGTTTGGATATCAGTCAAGACAGCAGAAGAAGTGAAGAAATGAAATTATTTTAAGCAGTCAAATATTGCATGTTGGCAAGTTTGTATGTCTCAAATATCATGTTTATACATTTCTAACATTGTATGGTATGTTCCCTGAATGTAAAATCCACGAAAAGAGCAAATATTGTGGCCTAATGGCACAAAAAATGCATTATGTAAAAAAAAAAAAAAAAAAAAAAATCACAGTGAAATGACACTGTAGTCTCATCATAATGAAAACTATAAAAAGAAACAAATAAAGAAGATAAGCTCTAGTCTCTGTTAAGAATGTTTGCTGTTCTGATGTCTTCTGTGCTTCTTATCTAAAACGTGTCCATGATTACAGTCACTTCATTCATTTTGTAGCACTAGTGGGATCAGAAAAAAATGGCCACTTTAAAATGCATGTATTACCTCACAAACTAAGAGTTCTCGAAACAGAATTATACCAGCCACCTATATAATCCATGCATGGAGCAAGTTGTATGAATTAATTCTGTATGACAAAGACAATTTTGATTTTCCCATAATGTGAAGGGTGTACAGACACAGATACAGAATGCCTGAAGTCCTGGAAGCTAATTAGTGTTTTTAATCACAAGATCTTAGCTGATCAAGGCAAAGTAACTGAAACAAAGATTAACTGATGTGATTCATAACTTGTAGGGTATTAACTATAGCAACATGTATGACACAAGATCACTTGTGCAAACAAGCTATAAATGTGTGGAAACAAGTATTTTATACAAACCAGATTACTGGAATAAATGAAGTGAGTGAATTTACAAGATGGATTATATAAACAAGATGTTACCAGGACATTAACTTGTTCAAACAAGATAAGTTGTCCACACAAGACAGCAACTTGTGTGATTTTTATCCATAGAAGTGAGTCTCTTTCATCACATTAGATCTGCTGACTGCAGAGATCATACTATACTCATATGGTATCATGAAGCCTTGTGCAGGATGGACACTGACAAGCCCAAGATTAAAACCCCACTCGAACAACATAAGGCTTTCCTTTCTCCTCTGCTGCCATTCCTTATGCTGCTGAGTGAAATATCTTAAGAGACTGTTATGTTGTCACCTGGGTCCTTGCTGTTTTTGACAATACACACTTTTACATTTTTGTGCCCAATTTGGGGTTTGTTTTCTTATTTATACGAGTTAATTGCCCAAACTTAGGTGATTTGAATACTATTAAGTTCCTAGCAGTTATAAATTTTATAGCAGAAAATATTTCAGCTGGGCTACTTAAAAGATAATCAGCAGACATCAGATTGTTGTTTCGGTAGCAGAGAATCAGTTTCTTGTCCAAAACTACCACTACGCATTTCTAACATTTATACAGAGAAAATGCAAACCAACACTGACTTGATAGTTGAAAAATAGCAACAGGGTGGATTTGATCGGAATATAAATCCACCAGAGCACAAGAAATTGTTTTTTAAAATGGATGCATGGGTGGCCACTGCTCCAAATAAGCGACCTATAGCCACGCCTTTTGGGAACACATTACAGATAACTGCCAACTGATCAGTCCTGTTTTCTCCCCCAGATATGCAGTGTTCATTTCTACCTTTTTATACTTGTAAAAAGTATGGTGGGTGAAGACCTCCTTCGTAGCAACATGTGTGATCTGCCTTGTGTAATTTTCACTTAGTGTCAAATGTACTTTGAATATTTTTAAAAAATACACAGATGCTTTTCTCTGTAGGCAGCATGTTTGTTTTTAGTATTGAATGTGCCAAAGAGTGGTGTCACATTCCCAGCATATCAATGACTGACATCAAATATTGTATTGAATGTTTTTTCTCTGTGTTTCCAGATGGAGCCAATAAAGAAAAACAAAATTTGACTTCATAAAAGGACCAATAAGTGTTTTTATTGTGGAAGTGGGAACAATGTTTAAATCCACTCTTTTGCCATTGGTTTGTTAATATGAGTTTAAAAATTTGGAACTTGAAACACATAAAAATCAGCAGGGTAATCACCAACCATTATCTTTACAGCAGTCTCCCTCTCAGATTGATTGATTTGATTCAGCTTACCACCAGGTGATGATTTTCTGGTACAAAGTACTTATGAACACTGCATTACTGTCCACTAGCACATATGTTCAATAATAACTCATCTTCAGATCAGGCAGATTTCACCATCCCTGCACATGTGGGTACTGACTGGCTTTGGTGCTAAATTTGGATTTGTTTGTGGACAAACAATAATTCTCCTTAATACGTCTATGAAATAATCAACATGTCCTAAATAAGTTTATGACAGTCTGGATTCTGCAGTGGTCCCTAGGGACAAAGCACATACTACTTGCTATTTCCAGACCTGTTACTTCTGGCTTCTGGAGCCATCGAGCTCAGGGTCTGTTAGCGGTCCAAGGGCAGCTCCGGAGCAGCCCGGAGAATTAGCCTGGGTGACGGTCCGACGGAAACGTACTCCTAAGCAGAAGCCCAGGCTCATCACCTGCCTGTTCACGTTTCTAATAGATTTTCTCTACACATTCACACGTCACACGCTTGTTATTACACACATGTTCTGCTTTATTGAAGAACTACATGTTTACCTTTAATTCTTTTATGTTCCAGGCTCACCATGCCTCCTAGTATAGGGTATAGGATCCAGGATGCAGAGGACCACAGTAGCTACGGTTGTTTTTCACACACATTTTTAAACACACTTGTTCTTTTATTTATTCTGAATTACGTCACTTCTTCGAATCCAAACAGTTCTCAAACAGCACAATTCTTCTACCTCTTTTGTCGACCAAAGACTTCTGTGGCTTCATTAAGAATGCAAGCCAAAATAACTTGGAAAAACGGAATAATAATTTTTTCTCAATTACATAGTTCCTGTGATCGTTGAGACCCGAAATCGTAATCAAAATCAATATTCAATTAATCGCACAGCCCTACGCAGGCGCACATTAACACAGCTCAGATACCCGCTTACAGTCGTCCCCCCTCACAAAATGAAATGTCCCCATTTCACTATCACTAAAATAACAGTAATGACAAAGAACAACAAACAAAACAAAATACATAGTATATTATCAAAACAATGTAACATAGTTAAACAACACACCAGCAGGTACATATTAACTCATCACATAGTCAGCATAATGCAGAGGTGGTCTTGTATGACCACAAAACAGGAGACCCAAAGTGGAATATTTATACATACAGGGGTACTCAAAGAACTAGACCCTGCATCGACATTATGCTCTGAGGGCATATAGGAAGGGGTAGCACCTGTAGGAACACCCAGCGAAAGAGAAGGATTTGATGGCTCAGAGGACGGTGAACCCATGGTAGCAGTCCGTAATGCGCCAGCCAATGGCAATGGTAAACTGTAATGGCGCAGCCTGTCGTAGTGCACAGTTTGGAGGAGAGCTTCTATCCCAAATGGGCTACTAATTACATATATAACACCAATTAAGCCATCCCTATCCAGCCTCTGTTGCACCTCATAGGGCCCTTTCCAGCATGGAGCCAGTTATACCCTCAGTCAGGTCGGTCCCCAATCTCGTAAGGGCAATGTCTTTGTCTACTGTCATAAAAAGTCCTCTCTTTGTCACTTGCAGTCACACTATTGTCCCTAGCCTGCCAGATTGCTGTCTCCAGTCATCTGCGGAGGGAGAGAACAAAGTCATGAAGGGAGTCATGTCCAGGGCTGCTCTGCAACCTCGGGCCCAGCAATACGTCCACCGGAATACACGCCTCCCTACTATGGGTGAGTAAGTAAGGTGTGAGACCTGTGCTGGAGTGCACGCTGGTGTTGTAGGCAAATGGAACCTGCGACAGGAAATAATCCCACTCACCCTCACATGCCAGCAGTCTTAGCAAGCTGCCCAATGAGTGTTCTATTACACCTCTCCACCATGCCATCAGACTTGGGATTGTAGGGTGTGGTGTGTGTTTTCTCTACACTCAACATTCTGCACAACTTTCTCACAACTTCAGACTCAAACTGCCTCCCCATGTCCGTATGGAGTATCTCCATCACACCATGCTCGAGGATGTAACTGTTAAAGAGACACTTGGCCACTGTGATAGCTCTCTGGTCAGCAATAGTGTAGCAGACCTAAAGCAGAATTATGTTCACATTCCAAGACTTGTACCCTTTTCGGAATTTATGGTTCTAAAACTTTTAGTGACCTACTGTGGTAAACAACAGGAAGTGGTACAGCTGTCAAGAGTCCAGAGACCACATACAGCAGACCACTGGCTCTTACTGAGAGAACCCTCCTGACAAAGAAATTCCCCTGCTTACACCCGACCAAAAATACCTTAAAACTACTCCCTTTCAGGCAAGACCTGAAACCTCTGCAATGACTTATGAAGTGTTCTTGTAATATTTCTGCTGTAATTGCTAAGTACTGTATGTAACATATGTGACCAGAGTTATACAGAGCATCACTGTCAGAATACAGTGTGATATAGAAGCTGTGATATTGTTTATCTGTCATTCATGCTTGTGGTTAACCCCCAGGGGTTGACAAACACGCCAGCACATTTTATAGCATCTTCTCCTGATAGCAGCAAAACAAACTTAAATTACTCTGCGAGGTAATTGTGTACACGCTCCTGAGAAATGGCATAAAACTTCAAAGCTTTATCACAGAATGTACTCACTTTTTCTGCATGTTTGGATGATGGCACGCTACGCGGGTGAAGAATGGTATGGTTTGTATGGTTCCAGACAGCGAACCAGACAGGAAAAACGTGATTCGGATGACGGACGTTTACATCTGCATTGCATTGCACTAATTCCCTCTCAGCCACATTCCTGACTGAAAGGTTCATTAGGCAGCTCATTATATGAGTCTTTGTCTTCTAAGGTAAATCACCTGATTAATCATGATCAGGCACACCGCCTTGCATATGTCTTTTCTACTATAAAAAGTGTCCTAGAAAATTTAAATTATTTTAAATCAGTGTATTGTTTTCTGTGAATGAAAGAGAAAAAAAGAAAAGTGAAAGTGACTTATATGGCCAAGTATGGTGACCCATACTCGGAATTTGTGCTCTGCATTTAACCCACCCAAGTGCACACACACAGCAGTGGGCAGCCAGTGCTGCGGTACCCGAGGAACAATTGGGGGTCCGGTGCCTTGCTCAAGGGTCTCACCTCAGTCATGGTATTGAAGGTGGACAGGGCGCTGGCTATTCACTCCGTGCCACCAATAATTCCTGCTGAACCTGAGACTCGACCTGCAATTTTCAGGTTACAAGTCTGACTCCCTACGCCACGACTGCTGAGTGAACAAGATTATTTTCACATCATTTTGAAGCAAACACTCTAGACTACAAGCTGCAGTTCTCAAAAGTCTTGTGAACCAATGTTCTGTATGTGTTTTATGGTCTTATTTGAGTGACTTTAAATTTTTTGTTTTTCACTAACCATGCATAATTCTGTTTTTTAAACAACACAATCATGTATAAACATGCTGCTCACATATTATTGTAGCCCATTTTGTGCTGATTACAGTGTTATCAGACTTTAGCCATTAATATGTTATATTATATAAACTCTATATTCTTCAATTCAATTCAATTCAATTTTATTTGTATAGCGCCAAATCACAATACAAATCATCTCAAGGCACTTTACAAAAACTAAAACTAAAAACCCAACAATTCCTTTATGAGCAAGCACTTGGTGACAGTGGAGAGGAAAAACTCCCTTTAATGGAAGAAAAAACCTCCAGCAGAACCGGGCTCAGTTTGGGCGGCCATCTGCCTCGACCGGTTGGGGTGAGTGGATAGAGCAGAGAGAAAAGAACAGCAACAATAAACAACAAATAGACACTGCAGGTTGGTGGGGCCAGTAACTGCACATCAGCAATATACAGCTCCAGGACCAGGGACACCTGCAGAAGGTACAGAGAGAACAGAGAGAGAGAGGGAGAGAGCACAAACTAGGGGAGAGAGAGAGCACAAGGTTAGTGACATTCAATGGTGAAATATACATGAGGTGGGAGGAGAGGAAGAGAGGGGAGGGGAAGGGGGGGGTTAGGGTAGGGAGCTCAGTGCACCGATGGTCCTCTGGCAGTCTAGGCCTATAGCAGCATAACTAAGGGATGGTTCAGGGTTGCCTGAAGCCAGCCCTAACTATACGCTTTGTCAAAGAGGAAGGTTTTAAGTCTAGCCTTAAAAGTATAGAGAGTGTCTGCCTCCTGAACCCAGGCTGAGAGCTGGTTCCACAGGAGAGGAGCTTGATAGCTAAAGGCTCTGCCTCCCATTCTGCTTTTGGAAACTCTGGGAACCACAAGTAGACCTGCACTCTGAGAGCGAAGTGGTCGATTGGGATAATATGGTACTATGAAGTCTTTAAGGTATGAAGGAGCTTGATTATGAAGGGATATGTATGTGAGAAGAAGGATTTTAAATTCTATTCTATATTTTACAGGGAGCCAATGAAGAGAAGCCAATATAGGAGAAATATGATCTCTCTTGCTAGTTCCTGTCAGGACTCTGGCTGCAGCATTCTGGATTAACTGGAGGCTTTTTATGGAGATATTGGGACATCCAGATAGCAATGAGTTACAGTAATCTAGCCTTGAGGTAACAAATGCATGGACTAGTTTTTCTGCATCATTTTGAGACAGGATGTTCCTAATTTTGAAAATGTTGCGCAGGTGAAAGAATGCAGTTCTACAGATTTGTTTTATGTGTGAGTTAAAGGACATGTCCTGGTCAAAAATAATTCCAAGGTTTTTTACAGTAGTGCTAGAGGCCAGGGTTATGCCATCTAGAGTAGCTATTATTTGAGAAAAGTTATTTCTGAGATTTTTTGGCCCAAATATAATGACTTCTGTTTTCTCCGAGTTTAAAAGTAAAAAGTTACTGGTCATCCAGGCCTTTATGTCAGTTAGACAGGCTTGAAGTCTGGTTAACTGGTTTGTGTTAACAGGTTTAATAGATAGATATAACTGAGTGTCATCTGCATAGCAGTGGTAATTAATAGAGTGCTTCCTAATGACATATCCTAAAGGAAGCATGTACAGGGTGAACAGAATCGGTCCTAGCACAGAGCCTTGTGGAACTCCATAACTAACTTTTGTTCGTGTGGAAGGTTCATCATGGACATGAACAAACTGGAATCTGTCCGATAAATAGGATTGGAACCACTTTAACGCTGTTCCTCTGATAACCAGTCGCATGCTCCACAAGTCCAATAAAGATGAGTTCATTAATGGCAGGGTGCCTTTAAGCAGTCTAGTCGGGATGGGGTCTAAGAGACACGTTGATGATTTCGATGAAGCAACTACTGATGTAAATTCAGAGAGATCTATGGGAGAGAAGCAGTCTAAACATAACTGAGGTCCTACAGATGATTCAAGAGCTACTGTAGTAGAAGATTCATTTATTACAGGTATAGGAAGCATCTGCTGAATTTTATCTCTAATAGTTGTGATTTTATTTGTAAAGAAACTCATAAATTCATCACTGCTGAGAGCTAAGGGAACACTGGGCTCAACAGAGCTGTGACTTTTTGTCAGCCTGGCTACAGTGCTGAAAAGAAACCTGGGATTGTTCTTATTTTCCTCTATTAGTGATGAATAGTATGCAGTTCTGGCTTTACGGAGAGCTTTTTTATATGTTAGTACACTGTTTTTCCAGGCTAGAAAAATTTCCTCTAAGTTTGTGGAACGCCACTTCCTTTCCAGCCTTCGTGATGCCTGCTTTAAGGTACGAATATGTAAATTATACCATGGGGCTAGTCTTCTCTGATTCACTAACTTCTTTTTCAGAGGGGCTACAGAATCAAGCGTTTCACGCAGTGAGGTTACAGCGCTGTCAACAACATGATCAATTTGGTAGGGAGTGGGATTGAAGCAACTGCCCTCCACTATGTTTATACTTGGCATAGATGTAAATAAAGATGGAATCATTTTCTTAAATTTATTAACAGCGTTGTCAGATAAACATCTGCTGTAGTGGAATTTTCTTCCAAACGCTGCATGATCCATCATTTTAAATTCGAAAGTTATTAAAGAATGATCTGACAAAACAGGATTTGGGGGAAAAACTATTAGATGTTCAATTTCGATGCCATAGGTCAGAACAAGATCAAGGGTGTGATTGAAACAGTGGGTGGGTTTATTAACATTTTGAATGAAACCAATTGAATCTAATATAGAATTAAATGCAATGCTGAGGCCGTTATTTTCAACATCTACATGAATGTTAAAATCTCCCACTATAATGACTTTATCTGATCTAAGCACTAAATCAGACAGGAAGTCAGGGAATTCAGTTAAAAACTCTGAGTAAGGGACAGGTGGACGGTACACAATGACAAGTAGAACTGGTTTTTATGTTTTCCAGTTTGGATGTGAGAGACTAAGAGTGAGGCTCTCAAATGAGTTATAACTGTTCTGAGGATGAAAGTTTAATAATAAGTTTGAGTGGAAGATTGCAGCTACTCCTCCACCTCGACCTGTGCTTCGAGGAACATGATAATTTTTATGACTGAGGGGGGTTGATTCATTCAGACTGACATATTCATCCTGCTGTAACCAGGTTTCAGTTAGATAAAGTAGGTCAATTTGGTGATCAGTTATCAAATCATTTACTAACAAAGATTTAGATGAAAGGGACCTGATATTTAATAATCCACATTTGACAGTTCTGTTTTTCTGTTCAATAAGAGGAGTGGTCTTAATTTTTATTAAGTTTTTATGAATAACTCCTCTTCTGTTAACTTCTGATTTATATGTTCGAGGGGCAGACACAGTCTCTATGTGGTTTGAGGGGGGCGGCGGCTCTAAGGAAACTGCAGAGAAGCGTTTTAGACTGAGTCTCTGCATCCCGGTCCCCACCCTGGATTGTCAGGCTTTAGGTTGGCTAATAAACTCGGCCAAATTTCTAGAGATGAGAGCTGCACCATTCAAAGTGGGATAGATGCCGTCTCTCGCTACCAGACCGGGTTTTCCCCAGAAAGTGGCCCAATTGTCTATGAAGCCCACATCGTTTGCTGGACACCACCTAGACAGCCAGCGACGGAACGACGACATGCGGCTAAACATGTCATCGCTGGTCAGATTGGGGAGGGGTCCAGAGAAAACTACGGAGTCCGACATTAATTTAGCAAAGTTACACACCGACTCAACATTAATTTTAGTGACCTCCGATTGGCGTAATCGGGTGTCATTGCTGCCGACGTGAATAACAATTTTCCCATATTTACGATTAGCCTTAGCCAGCAGCTTCAGATTTGACTCGATGTCGCCCGCTCTGGCCCCAGGAAACATTTGACTATGGTCGCTGGTGTCTCTAGCTTCATGTTTCTGACTATGGAATCGCCAATTATCAGAGTCGGTTTCTCAGCGGGTCTGTCGCTGAGCGGGGAAAATCTATTAGAAACATGAACAGGCAGGTGATGAGCCGTGGGCTTCTGCTTAGGAGTATGTTTCCGTCGGACCGTCGCCCAGGCTAATTCTCCGGGCTGCTCCGGAGCTGCCCTTGGACCGCTAACAGACCCTGAGCTCGGTGGCTCCACACCAGCTAACGGGGCTAGGCTAGCTGGCTTTTGTTCGAAGGTGCGGAGCCGCGCTTCCAAATCAGTGATCCTCGCCTCCGAGGCTAACAGAACCTTACACTTATTACAGGTATCATTATCGCTAAAGGAGGCAGAGGAATAACTAAACATGTGGCACACTGAGCAAGAAAGAGAGAGAGAGGGAGAGGCCATGTTAGCTAAGCTAACTAGCTAGCTACGCTAACCGGTAGGCTAACGAGCGCTAAGTCAGGAAATAGCAATAAATACCGGTCAAAATAGAAAGGTACTTGACTAGTACCGGAATGTAGCAGTTAATGAATTGTTTAGAGGTTAGTTAGTTTTTAGGTGTGTTAAACTATAGCTAGTCTGTTGCTAATCTGTAGACGAACTATGCAACACACACAACACGATACGCTTGCAAGACAAAGTGATTCGCTTACCCGGAGAGCAACACCAACAGGGGGCGATACCAGTCAGTCAATGGATTGGAATATCTATACTTGAGACCAAGGAATAAGTGTCTGGGGAAACAGTCTCACTTAGACTCTTTGCTGCTAGTAGCTGGTGATATTCTCCTTCAATTTGAATATTCCACAAGTGATCCGGAATCCTGAATCTCAGGCTCAGAATACCAAAGTTCTTCCAATAGGGTAGAATCTAATATTAATCCTTGTACTTGTCTTTTTAGGTTTGAGAGAGCAAGAGGTCAGAATACCAATGGCTCTGGCATGAGGCGACCTGGAATACAGACAGGCTTGGATCCAGGAAACAAGGTCAGGAGAGCAGGCATAAATTAATCAAGTTAGCAGGTCTCTTACTCGGATGGCTGGAGAGCGATCATGTACGATGAACCACAATCTGGCAAAGATGTGTGGCTGTTGAACTCTTTAAGTAGTGGCAGTCACAGGCGAACTCAATTATCTTGATTATGTTAAGCTGTAGGAGTTACCTGCATCGTTTCTGGAAAGTCCTTCACAATAAAGGCATGAAACTGGCACTCTGATTTCGAGTTCCTAACAGCTAGAGAAGGCTGAGCCTGTGAGACTTGCTGAGGAGAGGGTCAAAGGCTAGATTGTGGATCAGGTCCTGGCTGTGAATAACCCTGAAATCAGCTGGCAAGGCGAGACCCAAAACAAGGAGATTCTTAGTCATCCACCAAACTCGGGTCCAAGGCAGGCAAGTTGGAGGCAGACTGACTGAGGGGCAGGCTGTAACTTTAGCTGGGGCCTAGCAGGCTGAGTCATAGGCAAACATCAAGTAGGCCCAAGGCTAGCAGAGTGGGAAGCAGCTTCGAGGTATAGTAAACTGATCAGAACCCTACAAGAAAAATCCACCTGGGAAAAAGTAATATGGGCATATAATCCAACTTAGCACAAACAATGCCCTGGGAAATATAGTAATAATATAATAGTATTTGGCAAAGAGGCAGGATGCTGGAAAGGTATTTATTATGAACCAGAGTAGAAAACACAATGAATAGGGCAAACCACACAGAAGTTAGTGAACACAAAAAATAGGGTGACTAGGGTAAACAGGAACAGGGTGGCCACGGCGACAGTGAAAGACATTTATACGAGACAACAAAAAACAAGACAACCATGGGGAACAAAACACAGGGTCATGCCAGAGACAAAGAACTAACCTGAGACACACATTTAATGTTCCAAACAAGGACACAAAAATAGAGTCCAAATTATTGTAGGTGAACAAAGAGCAACAGCTAAACTGGTCACTGAGAAGTAGGAAATAGCAGGTGTATATGCAAATTCCAGGCAATCAAAGTTGAATTTGAATGGTTTAAATATGCTAAGCAGTGTAGAAAGAGTTACAGAAAAATGTGTCATAATAATGATATTAATAATATTGAAGATTTTCTTAACCTAAGAGGAACATATCATAGGAATGCCTACTTGCACTGCAATCCCACCAAATATTGCCTGTTCTTCTAGTTTTTTGTTATTGAATTAGAAAATGATATTGTATTTGTGAAGATTTGTCAAGAGCTTTTTGAGTTCAATGCCTACAATCTTTGTTCATTTATTAATGAGTTAGTATACCCTTATTTCACTCTTTTCTACACCACGTGTATAAAACACAACAATTTATAATAAAGTCTATACATTTATGCATTATGAATGCAGCCCTGCAACAAATTGTTATTATGCTCTTATGTCATGAATAAGGTTTAGAATGAGAATGTGTGGTTGTTCAATATCCTCCTGTATTGATGGCCCAACGAGGCTTTCGTGAAGCACTGAGGCTTCAGAACAAACTGTATCACAGAAGATTCATTACTCGAAGCCTCATTGAACACAGTCTTCAATGGTGTCACCTGCTGGCAAAAGTATCGAAGTGCAGCCAAATCATAAACGCGTCGTTGCCGTACATTAGAGTGCAAATATTACTGACATTCTGCTGAATTCAATGAGGATTATTGGATTTGTTTATACTATTTTTATTAGGATGTTTTCAGTAGACAATAGATAGATAGATAGATAGATAGATAGATAGATAGATAGATAGATAGATAGATAGATAGATAGATAGAAAAAAACCGAGGCCTCCTTATTTGTCAATGATCACGTGACCGATAGGCGCTTCGATATCAAGCATCAATGTTAGTACCTGACACACGCTTCGGATCCTCGGGGTCATACGTAACGTCGTTATGGCTACGGTACGGTATTACAGCACTACATTAAATTGGATGCTAGGAGCACCTTTACAACATTTAATTTAGACATTTTCCCAAACAGATGTGCAGCTATTTAAAGTGATATTATCATCCGACTTACATCAGGATTGATGAGTCGTCTGATATTTATTATTTGTATGACGATGTGCGTATAAACCACAAAAACACTCGTCTCCGGCGTTACCGGGGTTTGGTTTGATAGTTTGTCGCTAAGGAACGTTAGGACGTCCCCTCTGGCCCAGTCATTGTTGGAGAAGGGTGTCACGTGCTTTAAACGTACCAATCACAGGAAACATAGTAAGCGTCTCTGCCTGTCGATGTTTGTCCAAGCTTCCCCTACAACAGACATTTTAGGTTAGTTGCTTATTTTTCTCGGAAACAAGAAACTTTGTTGTGTTAATGAAGTATACTGTGGAGTCTTGACGACTATACTTTGGCTTCTCAAATGGTAAGAGCAGAAATGATAGAAATGCTGGAATTAAGGCCAGCTAGTAAGATCTGTAGTTCTTGGTTAGCCACGCTTGCTTCGTTTCTGTTTTTAAGAATTACACAGCCACGGCTACCATCTGAAGTGTTGTCTTACAGAAAACGTTGCCAGTGCAGGTGTTCTTGGTTGGAATTCCTAGCTCCAAATGTTTGTGTAGCAACATAATTCAAGTTGTGTTATTAGAAATTCTAAACACAAACATTACGACCCCCAGTAACTGATAACCAGTTGCTGTGCTACAGAGCTCATGCCCTCAGCTTTGGACCGAGGTCGATTTATCCTTTAAATTCTAATGTGAACAGTTACATTTGTTGTATTGCTTATCACCTACTGTTTCACAGAGGACGGCAATGAGACCCAGATCTGGTTCGCCTCCTGTTCACGTGCACGTCACTGATGCCACACCAGTCCATGTGCATGTAAAGAGCCATAGGACCAGTCCTGCCATAACAGCTCAGGTTAGAAACTGACTCTACTTATATTTGAACAGTCTATAATGTTGATGTTATTTCTTTTTAATATTTTCAGTTATTCTGATTTACTTTAAATGTGCACCTTTCTTCACCTAGCCCAATTGCTCCTGTTCATAATACACTCCTGTTCTCATACAGTGTAGTTATTGTTAGACAGCAGTGACACACTCCTGCATACTGTGTTTTAAAGATGAAGACTAAGATGGACAGTGGAAACCTCCGTCCTTCAGCAAAGGTAAAATCCCGAGTGCATTGGATTCCACCAGGAAAGACCTCCATTCAGGACGCTTCATATAAGTGGGAGGTAATGCATCATAAAGGGAAATTCCACCTCTTAGTTTTTTGTCTCAGCATTGTGAAAGAGATGTAGTGTTACTGAAAGTGTAATTTGCACCAAGGGTCCAACGCACCGACTTGAGATTACACCAGTGCTCCCTGAGCAAGAACCTGAATATTCTGCATTGCAATTGGCTGACCTCACATCAGAAGAAGAGCTACAGGGACGAATCAGCCAGTATGAAAAGAAAGTTGATAACTTACTGTCTGAAGTTAGCTCTCTGAAAAATGAGGTCAGTGTCTTCTCAGTTTCCACTTAAACAAGTTTCCTAGCATGCTATATTTCATTATAACTGGCTTTGTCTTTTTTGATGCATCACTGTTTGTAAGACCAGTACTCCAGGGGACTCAAGCCATCAATTTATATTAATATCATCATTAGTATCAATATTATTATTAGATAGTTATAAATTGGTTCACTTTTGGGATCTGCAGCAAATGCACAATATAATTTGCTTTAAAGGGACTACTTAATAAGCTTACGCATGAAGCTCTGTTTACTTGTCTCACAGCACAAGTAGTAATAGTAAATGTTTTGTTGGGATTTGGTTGTACTATCTACTAAGAGACCATCACATATGTTGAACTGCAGAGATCTCAACTATCTTTGTGTGGTTGCTACACTCGTGGCATCCACTGTACAAAATGGTGCCCTGTCAGATTTGTTTTTAATTTATCTTTTGAGAAAAATACATTTAAAATAACTATCTAAAGGGTTATAAAACAGTTTATACAAGGAAATCTTCTTAGTTGTAGTTTTGAAGTGACTTTTACACAACACTGACTATAAGGCCGTATTTTATGAGTCAAACAATCAGTCAATCTTTATTTATATAGCACCTTACAACAACCCAAGTTGACCAAAGTGCTTTACAACATTAAAAACAACTAAATAAATAAAGGATATATACAATAAAAAAGAATATAAAATAGCCCAAAAACACAAAAATGTCAGGGTGATGCTATGAACCCAAAGCCAGTCTGAATAAGTAAGTCTTAAGTTTAGCTTTAAACAGGGGCATCATTGACAAATGAGGAGGCCTCGGTTTGTAGAATCATGTAATACAAAGGGACTCTAAATCAATCTATCTATCTATCTATCTATCTATCTATCTATCTATCTATCTATCTATCTATCTATCTATCTATCTATCTATCTATCTATCTATCTATCTATAAAAAACATCCTAACAAAAATAGTATAAACAAATCCATTAATCCTCATTGAATTTAGCAGAATATCAGTAATATTTGCACTGTAATGTATGGCAGTGAGGTACGTAATTCAGTGGGAAGAGTGTTCCAGAGTTTGGGACCTGCCACTGCAACAGAAAAAAATCACCCCACTAGCAGATGTTGGCTGGCAGAATGCAAAGCTCTGTTGGGTTGGTAAGGACTTGAAATCTCACATAAGTACAAGGGTGCCATGCCATTAATTGCACTAAAAGTAAACAACAAAGTGTAGGACCAGTGAGATATGAGCATGCTATTTGGTGTTAGTCAGCGAGTGGGCTGCACCATTCTGTATGAGTTGCAAGCGATGGATGCCAGCTTTAATGCCAATATAAAGAGTGTTGCAATAATCTAATGGGGAGCTCATAAAAGCGTGGATGGCTTTCTTTAGGTCACTGCGGTTCAGAAAGGGCTTAACCAGGTGTAGCTGAAAAAAGCTTGCCTTGACAACAGAGTTAATTTGTTTGTGGAAATTTAAGTTGTTGTCTAAGGTCATCCCCAGGTTTTTGACCACCTCGTTAAAGTCAGGTGTCAGAGAGTCAAAACCAGAAGCTGCGAAACTGGGGAGGTTGGGGGTGCCAAAGAGAATACATTCTGTTTTGCTCTTGTTCAAGCTAAGAAAGTTCTGTGATAACCAGAGTTTGATGTCATCCAAACACCTATGGATGGATATGAGTGTGTCAAAAGAGTTAGAAACAAATGGCCGGTAGATTTGTAATTCATCTGCATACAGATGAAAGGAAACATATTCTTCCTAATGGTAACATGTACAAAGAAAATAAAATCATTCTTGGAACTTTTCTAGGAAAGCTTACAGATTGTTGTCTGGGTAAACCACTGTATTGTCACTGCTGGCAACATAAACTCCGAAGTGCTTCATGGTTCACACTAAGCCTAAAGCGTCTTTATCAGTGGTTAAATATCGTCAGAAAATCGCCTGAATCCTCAGTTGAACAGATCATGCAATTCTAACCCCATAATATAATTGCCTATGTCAACATTGTGACTCACAAAGAAAGAAATTCCTCCTAGCTAGCGAAGTTAGTGCCATAATACAGGACCCAGACTCCATTGGTAAGTGATAAGATTCAAAAACCCAGCAAAGATAAGGTGGAGGGAGAAGTGAGGAGATGCATGTGTCCTTTTGTTTAATTGTTTAGTTGTGCTTTATTGTGCACAGAGTTGAACAATCATTTAACATTATCACAGAGGAAAATATTACCTGCCATTTGTTTGGTTTATCTAAGAGTGATTACAGTTTTGGTGTTTGCTGCTGCTTACACTTCCCCATGGTCTGTCACAGTAGTGGGGAAAAAAAGAAGTGCACTGTTTTACCGAAGTCATTTATTCCAGAAATAAGTTGGCCAAAGTCAGGTTCATAAATTGGCCTAAGTCATCTAATCTTCTAATGTTACTTAAATGAATGACACCATTATTTGCATGTCAATAGTCATGTGTTGCCATAACCTTTTTGTGCGAAATGATTAATGAATATAATATACTGTATATCTGTATTTTCAGTTTTTTGAAAAACTTGAAAATATGACGTAGGCCATTATTTTAAGTGGGTGACAATATGCAAAATCCCTGCATCACATGCATCCACAATAGCAAATAACATCTGTACTGTATGTGTGCAGGTTAAACTGAGAAAGAAGGAGCAATTGCTGGAGCGTCAGTTGGAGCAGCTGAGTGTCTCCCAGAGGGTAATTGCCAAGCAGGAGGAAGAGCTGGCTGAGGTGACTAAGGAGCTGGAAGAAACTGAGTGGGAGAACACAAGATTACGTCAATCTATGGAGAAGATGTTGGAAGAGACTGAATTCAACAGGCAAATATTCTACTAAACACCTTTACAGTACTTCATGTGAAAAAAATTCAATTCAAAATTCAATTCTGTTTGTGCTGATATTGTGTCTATAGAATCTCAATTAAAAAAATCAAAACTACATGTGTGTAATAGATCATATATTCATGTCTACCTTTAGATATATTCTTGTAACAATAGTAATAGAGCTTTTCTTAATATAGACTCTTTTCTTGGACAGTACACCGCAAGATAAAGATGCTCTGCTAAAGAAACTAATGGAGGCTGAGGTGGATGGGTCAGCAGCTGCAAAGCAAGTCTCAGCCCTGCGAGAGTCGGTTTCCAAACTGTGTGGTGCCAGTGTGAGTAATAATTCAATATTTGGCCTCAGTATATACTCCTCTCCAAAGGTATTGTAACAGTGAGGCCAGTTCCTTTATTTTTCCTGTGGACTGAAAACATTTGGGTTTGACATCAAAAGAAGAATATGAGACAAGAGGCAACATTTCAGCTTTTATTTCCAGGTATTTACATCTGGATCTGATACACAACTTAGAAAGTTGCATTATTTGTAATGTAACAACACATTTTTAAGTGAGCAAAAGTATTGGAACAGCTCACCACAGCGTCTTTCAGTTGTTGTTTTGGGAGGTTAATCCTTTCAGTCTCCTCTTTAGGAGGTAAAATGCTGCTCTATAGGGTTTAAGTCTGGAGACTGACTTGGCCAGTCTAAAACCTTCCACTTCTTGCCGTGATGAATCCGTTGTTGTTTTTGCAGTGTGTTTTGGGTCATTATCTTGCTGCATGATGAAGGAACTCCCAATCAGTTTGGTTGCATCTTTCTTTAAATTGTCAGACAAAATGTTTCTGTAGAAGTCTGAGTTCATTTTGCTGCTGCCATCATGTCTTATATCAAATCTTCCATGAAGATTAGTGAGCCCATCCCAGAAGAAGTTATGCAAGCCCAAGACATTACATTGACTCCACTGTCTTTCACAGATGAGCTTGCATGTTTGGGATCATAAGCAGATCCTTTCTTTCTCCAAATTTTAGGCTTTAAATCACTCAGGTTTAATCTTTGTCTCGTCAGTCCATAAAACTTTGTCTTAGAATTTCTGAGGCTTGTCTCTGTAATTTTTGGCAACTTCCTGCCTGGCCTTCCTCTTCTTTTTGCTAATGACTTTTGTTCATGAAGTCTTCTGTGAACAGTAAATTGTGATACCTTCACTCCTGCCCTCTGGGGGTTGTAGCTGATGTCACTAACAGTAGTTTTAGGGTCTTTCTTTACAGCTCTCAATGTTTCTGTTGTCAAGTGCTGCTGTTTCCTTGGTCTACCTGTTTGAAGTCTGCTACTTAGTGCATCAGTGATTTCCTTCTTCTTAGGGACATTCCAAATGGCTGTACTGTCTATGGCCAATGTTTGTGCAATGGCTCTGATCAATTTTCCATCTTCTCTCAGCTTTGTTTTTCACCCATAGACAGCTCTGTGGTTTTCATGTTGGTTACACCTCCGACTATAAATGCAGTCTGCACAGATAAAACCCAAATTTGAAACTGAGTGCAGACATTCAGCACTATTTATTGTTTGAATAATCACTGAAATAGGACACACCCGGGCAACAAAACACACCTGTCAGTCATATGTTCCAATACTTTTGCTCACATGAAAAATAGTTGGGTTCAAACAAAAGTTAAGTTATGTATCAGATCCAGATGTAAATACCTGGATATAAAAGCTGAAATGTTGATCTCTTGTCTCATATTCATCTTTTGACGTCAAACACGAATGTTTACAGTCTACAGCAAAAATAAAGGAATTGGCCTCACTGTTCCAATACCTTTGGAGGAGAGTGTATGTCCTGTTCCAGAAACTTGTGAACTTATGTGAAAATGGCAGTTTAGGTGCCAATCTATGGTAATTTTGGTAGGCTTGAAAAGCATCTTCTGAAAGGGTGTCATTCTCTGATGCAAAAATTGCATATTGTTGTAGCATATTTTTGGAAATGACAGTTTATATTATTAAATTGAGTGATTTTTCAGAAACATTTTTTGGACTTTATTTGGTGAACCAGTGTCTTTGGCCTTTTGTATCTGTTTGCTTGTAAAGAAGCTCTCTGGCTCTGAGTCTTTACTCTTGGCCCGTCAGAAGGAGCTGTTGCTGCAGAAACTGGAGACATTTGAGGCCACAAACAGAACACTACGGCACCTTCTCAGGGAGCAGCATGGATCTCGGGTACTGTGTTAAACACATTATCAAACATTGTCTACATCTGCTAAAACTCCAGGGAGTTGTATGTTAAACTGATTCCAAAGGGCCACTCTGGTTGTTTGGATGTGGGATGCTAACAGAGTGCAGAAAGTGGAGATCACCACATTCCCAAACCCTCAGACCTCAGACGAGAGGGTTAGCCCATATGGTGCTGAGATTCGTTCCTGGTTGGTCAGGGGCACCAGGCACTCAGTATCCATTGGAAAAACCACAGTGCTGCCTTCTACTGTTACCTCAACTGACACCTCTACACCACCATCATTCACCATTTGCTGTGATGATGAGAAAAGTACATGGTTTGGATACTGTGTTTGTTGGTTTTGGATATTGACCGTATGATTTCAAATACAAGTGGTGAACATCCATACTCTGGCAGTCTACAGCAAAGTGTGGAATATTTTATTTGTTGTATTAACAGCTGCTGTAGCTGTTAGCCTCTCAGTGTGTTTTGTTTGTAACACTGCCTCAGACTTTGTGTCTGTTGGGAATCCGTTTTTGAGCAGGTGGAGTCAGTCCAACTTTCAGAACAAAAGGATGAATTAATGACGAGACTGGCAGACACAGAGGCAGAAAATGCTGTGAGTTTGATAGCAGGCAAAATTGACTTACTTTCATTTTAATTAGCTTAAATGGTTTGTTTTTTTAATAGTTGACATTCCTTTTTATGTTTTGTGTTGTTTATCTTGATGTAAATATCTTTTTTTCTTTTGACAGCATCTTGTGGTGAAACTTCAAAAGAAAGAAAGAGAGGTTAATCAACTCTCCAAACTTTTAGACACTGAGAAGGTACTCAGAACCCAACAGTCAGTATGCATAATGCATTTTTACTGTAAATATGTCTTGATCAAACAGTGAAGCTGGCTAAAACAAGGATCCAAACCAAAGCAACATCTTCCTTAAGCATTCAATTTTTTAGTTAAGTATGTCAAAGTAGAATACATCTTTTAGTAATGTAAGTTCTTCTGGATTTTGGGAATGCAGAAGAATGCCAAAAGTACAGCTGATTTGTCCAAGAATCTGGAGTCAACAAGAGCTCATTTACAAGCACAGCTCCGCAGCAAAGAAGCAGAGAACAACCGACTTACTGTGCAGATAAAGGTTTGTCAAGGGATTTTCTCTGTCAAGAACATTCCATTTTGCATACCTATTATTATTTTTATATTATTATTATTGTTACTACTATGATTATAGTTAGACTTGTCAAACACTGTCAAGTATGTCTCTTCATCATCAGTGTTATCACAAACAGTAGACCCAACTATAGTCTTTGGTTTTCCCCTTCTGTTGGTGCAGAACCTGGAACGAGCAGCCAACCAGCAGAAGGCAGAGATGGATCATCTAAGGGAGCACGTAAAGAGGCTAAAGCAGCAGGCCAGTGCAGATCGAGAGGTTCTGAAACAAGTCACACGAGCCCAGAAACAGCGAGCTGAGCGCAGTGAGGACACTACAGGCCAGATGAGTGCCCAGCTGCTGGATATGGTAGGGCCACATCACAGAGCAGATAGGCACTTGTACTAAAATGCAGGATTTATTGTCACAGAGACACAAGATGCAGGACTGTTTGGTTCATATAATTGATTTTTCCCACCCTAATTAGTTATGGTTGTCAATTATTATATTATTGACTGTATATTAAAGAGAAACCTTTGTGAAATCGCAGGTATTTCTGTTTTTCTGTGTAACAGGAGAAGCAGTTGGTAGATGCACTGTCAGCAGCTGAGACCTGGCAAAGTCGCCATGCCCAAGAAGTGAAAGACAAGACTAAACTGGAGATAGAACTGTCAGTGTTGAACAGGTAATTGCAGTTCTCATACAGCTCCCAATACAGACAAATAGGTAGTATATTTCCATGTAATTATTTGAACACTGGTTTTAATTTTAAACTGCAGTCAGGCCACAATTTTTAGTAAAATATGCACAGGTAGTATGGCAAAAAGCAGAAGGGACAGTACACTCAGAATGGTAAGCACTACTTAATAGTGGGAGAGAAAGAGATTGAACCAACTTAGAACATGAAAATATATTGTCAAATAAAGGACGAGACTCAAATAATGAGAATACACCATAAAGCTATACTAAATGATAGTTATGATATCTATGACAATTTAGCAGTGCCACAGAGGAGATTATTTCTGGTAAGAAGGCTTTTGAGCATCATGACATAACAGCAGCACTACCTACATCTTCCAAGATGATCACACAGTTGAGTCCAACTTCCAAAAAGCAGAGGCTTTATTGCAGTTGTTAAATATTAGTTGTATTAGTTTTAGAGTACCTAAGTATAGTTTTGGTAAAAAGAGCAGCATCCAGAGGAGCTAACTTCATCTTGACATAAAAGTAAAGTTAAACCACTATTAACAGATATTTCTATACTTAACTTTGCACATATGTTGAATGTCATCCCTGATATCATTTTTAGAGGTATTTTCCCAAAATGCTCTGCTATTAAAATGACACCAGATATTACAGGTTTAGCACAGAAGACACACAGGTTATCCTACCAAAATTGCTATTACATGCATATAACATTCCACTATGAAAAACAAGTTTGATGTTGATATGTCATGTGGTACAACAGCTGTATAGCAGAGCTCACCGAGCAGCTGCAGAGAACAGAAGATAAATGCAGAGTGGAGAGAGAAGCCCTGCTGGATCACTTGCATGACCTGACCACACAGAGTACTGCTGCGAAACTGGAGAACCAGTCCCTCAAGGTGACACATAAAAAACCCCCCACTAAATTCCCTTTACAGTGACAACAAATTTATTAAATATTACCCAGAGCTTCCTGTGATCAGAGTTTCTGTATAGCTGTAATGCTTTTGTGACTTGGGTAATATATTTCCTGGCTTTGATTTTCATTTTAATAACCTTAGAATTACATTTCTTGGTTATATACATCATTATATACATGATGACACATAATGTAAACCTGTGTGTTCCTGTTAGGCTACAGCATCTGCGGTGGAGGGGAAGCTTGCCTTGTCTCAGTCAGAGCTTCAGCAGGTTAAAGCTTCCATCAAGCAATATGAAAGCCTACTGGATAGCTATAAGATCCAGGTAAATTAATCATGTGTAGACAAAGAATGCAACGGTTTGAAAAAGCAGTGGATGACAGTACCATGCCCCCTGTTAATGTCCATGAAATTGTTGGATGAAAGTTATAGATGTAACTACAGTTCTATGAAGTCTGGATGACTGCCAGTACATAATACCTTAGCGTGCTCATGTGCAGAAGGTCATGACCTTATTCCAACACAAGTAACTTGGGTGGTGTGTGCGGTAAGTTATATGAGCCTGTCACCAAGCAGTCATCCTACAGAATCTTCTCATCAACATTCAAAGTGATAGTGAATCATGATGGTTTTCCAGAATTTCATAGAACCAGTTATATTCATAACTCTGATTCTGTTTCATTCTTCTTGACTGCCAGAGGTGGTGTGTAACTCCTGATGGACTTCATAACAACAAAATCACAAATCTATACTCAGTGAGAGAGCCTTTGTTTAGACACAGCAGAACCCTCCAATTCTATACACAACAGACAAACCCAAGTGACACATATGCTCTTGATACCCGAACCAGACATATTAGGTCAGCAACAGGAAGCAGCTCCTCCACAACTGCCTCCTTTGCAATTGACTCAGATATTCTGCCTCTTACTTTCTTCTTCCACAATAAAAAGACAACTGTCAACATCAGTGCCATTTACAACTTCTTGTCAGATATATTCTTAGTTAGAAGTAGCTATCATTTATCTGTGGTGGGCAAGAATGGTGTAAACATGTTATGAATATGCTGCTTGGTATGTCTTCAGTATAGATTTTCCACTTTCCCTTATTGAAAGATGAATATAGCCTACTGCCACCTAATGCTAAGGAGGGTTAGGGTTATGGTTATATCAAGAGACACTGCCAAGGCACAGCAGACACCTGTCACCACCAGCCTCTGGTTTGAGAGGGACGAGGCAGGAGTAGAAAGCGGTGAACATAACGGCAGGTAGCATGACCATTGGGGGCTGGACCAATGAGTGATTCACTGTGTGAGAAAGTTGCCCCAGACTGAGGCAGCTATAGCCACAAATTAAATTCAGCTTTATGGGGGAAAGTAATTCAGAACAAAAAAGCTGTAACACTCGTTGTACCGAGTTGAAAACTCTCCAGCAAGTAATAAAAGCATCTGAACAAGGGAAACCTTGGGAAGTGAAACAAGGGAAGTGTACACTTCTAAAATCATGTCATCTAGGTCAAATGTGATATAAGGCTTTCTGTGTGTGCTCATGATGGATATCCAGGTATTACAGTTAGGAACAATCCAATAGAACCCATTTTTTTCCTTCTGCTCACTGTCACCATGCAGGTGGAGAAAACTCGGGCTGAGGCGGATGAGTATGGTACTCGGCTAACTAAGGCAGAGCGGGACGCCCAAATGGTGCGGGGGGAGCTGGAGCAGGAGATAGAAGAAGTGCGCAGGGAGCTACTGGGACGCCTAGCAGAGCTGGAACCTCTTCCTGAAGCCTTACAGCGCTCTGAGCTGCAGCTGCAAGAGGCTCAGGAGAGGGAACGCAGCCAGGAGAGACGCAGCATGGAGCTCAGTACAACCCTGACAGATCTCCGCATGAAGGTCACAGTCTTATGCATGCAGGTTCAAGTTAGCATCACAAAATAAGGATATTAAATGACAAGTCATTGCGCTAATCTAAACTAACCTAATCAGATATTGGCTTAATTTTCTTGACAAAAACAGTAAGTGACCAGTATTTCAAATTCTGGCCTCTGTACTATGTGTATGTGCATTTAGTAACTCTAGAGGAAATTTGAGGCAAGTGATTTTGCTAATAAAAGCACACACAACATTAATCAACACGCATTATCAAAAAAAAAAAAATCAAAATGTTGGCATAACAATGGTTAGTCCATAGCTGACCAACAATGTCTAATGCAGATTTATTATATAAGTCCCAAGCCACCTCAGCTGGTTCCTCTCAGTGTGGAGGAGCAGCGGTTCAACTCCAAGCTCCTCCCGGGTGACCGAGCTCCTCACCCTATCTCTAAGGGAGTGCCCAGATCTTGTCCTTTTGGTCATGACCCAAAGCTCATGACCATAGGTGAGGGTTGGAACGTAGATTGACTGGTAAATCAAGAGCTTCGCCTTTCGACTCAGCTCCTTTTTCACCACGACAGACCGGTACATTGATTGCATTGCCGCTGCTGCAGTACCTGCCATTCCGTTCTTCCCTCACTCGTGAACAAGACCCCAAGATTCTTTAACTCCTCCACTTGAGGCAGAATCTCTCCTCCGACCAGGAGATTGCAAGCCACCTTTTTCCGGTTGAGAACCATGGCCTCGAACTCGGAGGTGCTGATTCAGCGCATGCTAATTCAGCACATTCAGAAGGTCCTGGCTCAGTGATGCCAGCAGGACAACATCATCTGCAAAAAGCAGAGGTGCAATCCTGTGGTTCGTGAACTGGACTCCCTCCGGCCCCTGACTGCGCCTAGAAATTCTGTCCATAAAAATAGTGAACAGAACCGGTGACAAAGGGGAGCCCTGCCGAAGTCCAACATGCACTGGGAACAGGTCTGATTTGCTGTCGGCAATGCAAAGCAGACTCTTGCTCTGTTTGTACAGAGACTGGACAGCCCTTAGTAAAGGGCCCCGGACATGGTCGAATGCTTTCTCCAAGTCCACAAAGCACATGTAGGCTGATTGGGCAAACTCTCATGAACCCTTGAGCACCCTGGAGAGGGTATAGAGCTGGTAGAGTGTTCCACAACCAGGGTGATGACCCCATTGTTCCTCCTGAATCCGAGGTTCTACTATTGGCCGAATTCTCCTCTCCATTACTCTGGCATACACTTTCCTGGGAAGGCTGAGGACTGTGATTCCCCCTGTGGTTGGAACACACGCTCAGGTCCCCCTTCTTGAAAAGAGGTACTGTCCCCCTTCTTGAAAAGAGGTACTGTCCCCAATCGACACGTGATGTTGCAGAGTCGTGTCAGCCAAGACAGCCCAACAACATCCAGAGACTTGAGGTACTTCAGGGCGGATCTCGTCCACCCCCCGTACATTGCCTTGCGACCGAGGAACTTCTGAACCACCACAGTGACTTCGGCTTGGCTGATTGAATAAACCAGCCTCCGAGTCCTCAGCCTCTGCTTCCTCTATGAAAAGCGTGTTGGTGGGATTGAGGGAGATCCTCGAAGTATTCCTTCCACTGCCTGATGATATCCCCAGTTGAGGTTAACAGCTCCCCGCCTCCACTGTAAACAGTGTTGGCAGATCACTGCTTGCCCCTCCCGAGTTGACGGACGGTTTGCCAGAATTTCCTCAGGGCTGACAGATAGTCCACTCCATGGCCTCACCGAACTCTTCCCAAGCCTATGTTTTTGCCACCGCCTCGGGCCGTTGTACGCTTGGCCTGCCGGTTTTTCACACATTTGTCACACTAAATGATTCAGATCAAACAAATTTTAATATTACACAAAGATAACCTGAGTAAATACAAAATGCAGTTTTAAAATAATGAATTGTCTCTCCAAACCTGCCTGGCCCTGTGTGAAAATGTAATTGCCCCTCCTCACTAAATCATGAATGAACTGTGCTTAGCCACATTTTTTCGAAAGAGTTAGTTTTGAGTTAAACTTCATTTGTCATACCCAGGCCTGATTACTGCCAGACCTGTTGAATCAAGAAATCACTTAAATAGAACCTAAGTGTAGCATGCTAAAAGATCTAAAAAAGCAATACATCATGCTGTGACCTAAAGAAATTCAAGAACAGATGAGAAACAAAGTAATTGATATGTATCAGTCTGGAGAGGGTTACAAGCAAGACTTTGGGACTCCAGCGAACCACAGTGAGAGCCATTATCTTCAAAGGAGTGGCCAGCCTAACAAAATTGTGTTCATGATTCAACTATGGGAGAGTTCCCTGAGAAAGCTGCTGCTGACCAAAAAGAATACAAAGGAAATCTTGATTAACTCCAAAACATTTGGGCAAATATTCTAAGGACTGATGAGACAAAAGTTGAGATGCTATGGCACAACCTTTAACAGGCTGCTTGAAAACCCAGTTGTTGGAGGCAATTATTTTTTCACTTTTTGTTCTGAATCATTTAAGTGTGACAAATATGCAAAAAGCACTGTAGATAGTCACAATAAAAATATCTCAGAGGTATGAGAAATGGTCTTCGCATTTCTTTTCCATAGTTAATCAGTTCTGACTTTGTTAAATACAACTTTCAAACAAGGTGCTCATTGGTGGCTGGAGGGCTAATTATTCAGTTACATCCACAATAATGTGCTTTTCTTATGTTAGGTGGAGACCCAAGGGAGTCAAATGGAGCTCTTTAGACAAAAGAACAAGGTTCTCCTGGAGGAGAACAGACAACTTCAGCAGCATGTGGAGAGTTTGGAAAGGTCTGTTTTACTTCACTGACTTTGCCACTTTGTCCAGACCAGAGGTTTTCAAATGTGACATGGTGCCAATTTGTCAAATTAGCATATTTCTGTAAGTTTATTCATGATGGGAAATTATACTGGAAAGTGTAAGTCACACAGTGTCAAAAAAATATGCTCTATAGTTGTGTGTTCATATTTAAATGGATTAGTGTGAATTTTGATGCCAAACATTTGAAAACCTCAGGTTCAGGCTATATAGCACAGGTTTAGTTAAATAAGCAGAAATTACTCGCCAAAGCTACTCCTGCCTCTTGTGTAGTGACCTACAAGAGAAGCAGTCACAAACATTCATAAAAAAAAACATTTTCTGATAATTAGTTTCATAAATTGTATGCCGGTGTCATTCACAAATTAGTGTTGATAATATACCTTGTAAAGAATGAAACCACCTATAACTATTTGTTGTTGTTGTCAATATTCTTTCTTTTGTCAATGTGCAGAAAGCTGGTGGAGGCCACCAATCAGAACAGTGACCTATTGACTGTCATTGCCAAACGTGATGACACTATCCAGAGCAATCAGGTCCGTCTGGAAGAAAAAACAAGAGAATGCTCCCTACTGAGCCGGAAGCTGGAGGAGGCTCTAGATGATGCTCACCAACAGGTCTAAGTCTCAAAGCAGCTATATCCAGCTAAACACTGGCCATACTAAATGGATACTTAAGACCTCAGTAGAAGCCCAACTGCTGCATTAAAGAATATAGCCTCCTCTCTCATTTCAATGAGACGTCTGCATTGACAGATTCACATCCAGAAGTTATTTTGAAGAAATGCTGGGTTGCCTGGCAAATGAGCTGAAACTGGCAAACTTTTTAAATCTGTCTGAACACCTGCTGATGCATGCACATCTGCTTGTCATGAAGTGCATGTTGTTAAGATATATAAGCATCACCTGATGTTTCCCATTAATTAACATCAATGCATTATATTTATTTCCAGATGTTGGAGACCAGAGACCATGCTGCCACCAAAGAACGTTCCACTCAGTCCAAGATGATGGAGTTGGAAACCCAGCTTAGTAAGACAACCACAGAAATCAACCAAATGCAGCGCAGCAAAGAGCAGGTAAATACCTTCATTAATAGGTTGCTCAAATTTTGGTTTGTATAAACACTCTATAAAGCATGTATTTATGATGATTAGGTGGAGCGAAAATATCAGAGCCGACTGCAGGACATGAAGGATCGCCTGGAGCAGTCAGACAGCACCAACCGAAGCCTACAGAACTATGTTCAGTTCCTTAAAGCATCCTACACCAATGTATTTGGAGATTTGGGCCTTAGCAGCTCACTGTGGGCTCCCTCACCCCTCTGATAAAAGTCTGAAAGATGCCTTACTCACATAAAAACTGTATTCATAGGGACTTTAAATTAAAATGAGACAAAGTACTTGTTGAACAATTTGTTGTTTATTGTCACCTCTGAAACTTTTCACTTTACCAGTTCTCATTTTATGAATTCCTTCAACTCAATGAATGCATTTCTACCATTTTTTAAGTTTTCAGCACATAATTTGAGTTGAGAATGTAACTGACAGGAGTTAGTTATCCAATTAGCCGTTTAAAGCATTGACATGTTAGATGAGCTATGTGATAAAGGACGTGCAATGCAAAATGTGTGACCTTAAATTGTGTGCAGTCAGCATCTCACCTCATGGTTTTGTACTGAAATAAAGTACATCAAAAATGCCTACTAGGCATTTTTCTATGCAAAAATGAGTCATAACACATTAAACAGAAGCTTATTGAGTTCAAAGGGAAATCATTGTTATAGACATCATGTACTCGTTGGTTTTCTTGGTTTTCCATTGTTTTCCATGATTTCAATCCAAATAGTCTCATGTGCATTTCCAGTTTTTACTACACCTGTTTTTCAAAGCTGTTGTGTTGAGTGTGTTTTGATGGCAGCTTGTAGTATTTAAGATTCAATGTGGACTTTATAAATATATATTTTGAAATGAGGTTTTTACTTTACATGCCAAAGACAGAAACTGCATTTTTAGCCAAGCATTGCATAGTTATGACAGCTGGTCGTCCATTTTCTATTAGAAAAAAGAAACATATCTTTCAGAAATTTTGAATGGATTTCATTGTCTAAATCTTGCCACTGTGTTACCCAAAATAAAGAAGTTGTACTGTATATTGTATTTATACTGTGCTATAGATTTAATTTTTCTTTGTAACAAAGCCATTTGTGATACATTATGTGCTTACATGTATCTGTGCTTTTCAGTTATATGGTGCTGAAGACAGTGGTGCTATTGCTGTCCTATGGCTGGTACAAGACTGTTTCAAAATAGTTATTGTAGGTGTATGTTCTCATATACACCCAGGTGTTACCAGAATCAATACTTGGTAATCATGCTTTTTGTTGTTACAGTGTATAATTTATACCGGAAAAATGTATATACTATACATTACTGTAAAGCTGCAATAAAACAAAATATTTTTCACTTGATTCAAACTGACTGAAAATGAATGAATACATGTAATTTTCTGGACTTGTATTCTGTGCATGCCACATCATGATAAACAGGATACAGTAGAACACTGGTATTAACTGTGTGTGGGCTTGTGGACTTTCTGTAGTCACTGTCATTTTGACAGTTAATAAGGTATTATAGCTCATAACATAGCACCTGTTTCATTATTCACTGTCATGTTGAAATTTACAAAGTAAAACTGAACTACACAACAGGCATAAGAATACAGTCATTGTAAGGGTTGCATATGCATCAGATATAGAGGTGTAATACTTAACTGTTATTGATATTGAATGTATATTTTCAGTTTACATTAGAAAGGTGGTGTTAAATATGAACGATCTCTACCAATATGTAACAGTAGACAATGTGATGTGTGTAATCAGCAAACAATTACCCTTACAAAGTGTGTTGCTGTACACTGTGTACAGTGAGGAGTAGCCTGGACTTTGTGTGAAAAAATGTGACGCTTGCCTACCAGCTTTCAGTTCTGGTTATTCGTGACTGCTGATTTGTGTCACAACCACTATTACTGCACAATTTTACATAGCAATGATAATCTCTGAAGTAACATTTTGTGTTGAGTATGTTACGTGTATAGATCGTTTCGGCTCCAGTCGGTATTTATCGTTTTCATCCGTAGAGCTGCAGAAAATGACGTCACATTCGGGTTAAAAAAAAAAAAAAAAAAAAAAACAGCCGTCCCAGAGAGCAGCTGCGTATCGTACATCGTCGGTCGGTTTCGATAAATTCCATCTCACAAGCTTTTCGAAGCACACCAAGGTATGAAAAATGTCTATGCTTTTATTGCGTCAATCGTGTATTAAAAAGGACTCAATGCAGACTGTAAACTGTGCTTTCCTGATTGATCTGTTGATTTGTGTTCCCCGGCTGCTGAATTCAGGGGTTAGCATTAGCTAGGTTAGCTGCATTCCTTTTGTTAAACGACTTTTAACTATAGTACAGTAACGTATGTAAAATGCAAGCTGGTGATGGCTTGTCACGTTGTCTCTAGACTACCAGGTTGCCGTTATATATCGTCTAGTTAAACATTAATCCTAACGTTACCCAATAACATCCATTAGCTTAGACTATAGCCAACCTGCGTCAAATTCATGCAAAGTGGTTGACTCAAACCTTCATAGGCCGATATATCGAACGTCAACAAATTATTATGTTTTCTGTCTAGGAAGTGTATTGCTTTTTAGGTTTCAAATGTTCGCGTTAACGAACCAAAACCACGGGCTGCTAACGCTAACGTAGCTAACGTCCTTTAGTTATTGTGCGGTAACTTGAGTCACATCTGATTTTCCAGTATGCATTAAAATAATATATGTGTGGATGTAACGCTATGTGTATGGTGTGCTTTGACTCAGTCAGCGGTAACTGGAATAACAATAAAAAGGCTGTGGGGATGGCTAACTACAGCAGCTTGTCGGCCGCGGCGGAAAGGGAGCCGCCCAGTTCAGCTGAGTACCTTTGGACATATGGACCCAGCTGCCAGAGTGCTGGCCTTCATTCATGTCACTGTTGACCGCTTTATTCTTAATTTGTCAAATTCATTAACTTGCGTTACATGTTATAAAGGAGTGGTCCGTGTCCATGAAAATAGCTTGGTATTTTGAACAGAGCATGACAAATATGTGACTTATATAAAGATAGTGTTTGTATGGCAAGCTGTTTTAACATCAAATAGATCGACAGGACTCACATTTAATAATAAAAGTAGTTTTTCCATTCAAATCAATGAGCATTTCTTACTAGTCAAAATTTCATTGCAGACTAGTCATCAATACATTACAGATATGTTTAATTACAGTCGTGACTAGTCATAAATACATTATAGATATCTTAAATGTGAATTGTGTCAGTCTGATAAATGCTAAAATGGCGTAGCTGTATCTGTGACGTTATTTCAGATATCCAAAATGGAATTGTAACTAGTTCAAATGTAATTGTAGATATCTTGAATTAGAATTGTGACTAGTCACATTGTAGTTTTGACTAGTCAAAATGTACTTTCAGTTATCTGAAATGGCATTATGGATATTGAAGGGAAATCTATTTGGTGATAAAATGGCTTGTTATAAGGTTGTGGAAAATAGGAGCAGATAACGTGAAGGTGCTATCTCAAACGTCTGCTACTAACTGTCCCACAAACGGATTTGTCAGAGTGGTGCCAAATTCTTCACGTAGCAGTTGCCCCTCTAGTCCATGGTCCTTTAATTAGCCTAGGAACACATAAGGCAACACACACCAGCGGCAGGTGATGCACAACATAACACCCACACCCATTATTTCCTACATTAGCCTACACACTGTCTGCCAACTGACGTGCTATTGTCCTGTTCTTCTGGTGTTGGCAACGATAAGCCACCGCACCGTTATGTCCTGACTCGACTGTCCATTAGGATCATCTGTTTACAAAGGACAAAGACACTTGGTAAATTGTCTGAAAAATTGTTTCAAACATGGATCAAACAGTTGGCTCAGTGTGTATTTAATCAAAAATATACCTTTTCACATTCATGTAATAAACTGGGGTCTTTCTTGACATTCTCACTGCTCAGATGATTATATTATGTCAAAAATGTCATCTATGGTGTTATTGACAAAAACAACGCTGAGCTGCTGCAGTACTCACCCATTACAGTACTCCTGCACTGAATTCACCCCAGGTCACACACATTTAATAATGCAACACATGGTATGCCACTGATGTGTGTTGCCTTTGAGCTGCTCATCTGGTCATGCATTTTCTGTTAGGAAAAAAAACATTTGTTTCAGAAACTTTGAGTGTATTTAATTTAGTCTAAATCTTGCCACTGCAAATTCACAGTGTGGAATCGTAATTTAATATTTTGTAGGCCTCAGGCAATGCTTCTGAAACAGTTTAGTCATTTGACAGCAGGTGAAGAGAGTGGATTTAAGAAGTGGCTGTAAATTTACAGATCCATCCAGTCCCCTGTCCTGATTAATGTTATGGTTGCATTGCTGTGTAAGATTTATTCCCTGTTTCTATCCTACTACCTGTATAGGAGAGTATTTATTGACCCAGATTGTCATTCACTATCCTTTTTAAGTTTAAAATTCATTCTATGCTTGAGCTTAATAATGATGGCAGTTTTATAAAACAAAATTAAACATGTGGCATATATCATTGTTTGGCCGCAGTTATTGCTGACTCTTGGATGAGGAAGACTAATTGTATATCCATCAGATCCACAACCGGGAACATTTTAGATAGCGAGTAGTTCTGCAGCACTGCCAACCTTTGCTAGTAATGCAAAGAGTAATAGGTCATTGCTATGAGCTGAATTGCTTTATTACTGCTGTAATACAGAAACATAGAAGTAAAATGGGCAAACCACATGATTTCACGTAACATAAATATTCTACTTTTTTTAAATGTTTGCCTCTGCGCAACATTTTTATAAATAAATGTGTGGTGTGAATCAGTTAGCTGTGGTGGTGATTTGTAATTGTAACTGTAGACAGTTTGTACTTGGTCAGCTCTGCAGTCATTTGTCATCAACCACTTTGTTTTTCTGTTGTGTAGCCTAATGTATTTGAACACAGCTGTACAAACCTTCATATATGCCATGGTCTGTTACACTGAATTAAAACCTACAGAATTATCCTAGCTCCCTATCTACTTGTGCAGGCTACAAAATATCTTTTTGCATTAGAACAGTAAGAGGAGCCATGGCCCATATAGAAAATAGGACTCCATGTCTCTCGGGCTGTCAGGTCTGGGGCTGGGCCTACATATACACTATAGCTTGCTAACTCATTGTCATTCTACTGTTGAATGAACTACTTGTGGTATAGTAAAGTTCTTCCCATCTCAAATGTACATTGAGTCTTTGTTTGAATTCACATCAACATTATAATGATGAACTACCTTTGAAAACAAACTCTGATTCTGACTACTCACTGCTGGTTGCTTCTTAATGATGTCTGATTACTGTTATCCTTCTGTAGCCAGCCTACAAACCAACATGTCGACCTTTACTAAACCCAAATTGCAGGTAACAATCATGTTTGTCACTACTGTGTGCCTTTGAAAGTTTGTGTGTGCTCTTTGGCTTTTTAGTTTGTGTAGGATAGAAGATTCGAGAAAACGTTTGGACAGTGGTGGTGGTGTTTTGCTGAGTAATGGGATGGGAGAGAGCTAGAGGGAGGGGTAGGAGGTATGGAGCAGAGAGACGCATGGGCTGGGCTACATCTTGGCTTGCTCTTTTGTACAGCATAGTCATTGCAGGTGCAATGCGTCTGTCTGTGTTGCTGTAAAAGAGACTTTGCTTCCTCAGTCATTGTCAGACTGTTAAGGAGTGTACTATAGCTGTACACACTGCTGCCGACTATGACTTTGCCACAGATGTAGCCCTCTGATCAGCCAAGATACCAGAAAACCTAAGGATCCAGGCTAGAAATATCTCCTGTGTATGGTTTGGTTTTGCACTATTTTTCATCCTGTCAAACTGTCAACTCAGGTGTGTCAGTATAAAAACATAATGTTTGGTTAAAATCGAATATCATAAGGATTTGGTAAGTGGCTGCTGGTGTGAATTCTATTTGTGTTTGTCTTTCTGTTGGTTTCTGTTACATTTACCCAGGACTAGTTTCATGCTTTCAGTGTGGACTAATAGGCTTTAGTTAAGTTGAAATGCATGGCTTTTATTGCTAACCCTTCTTTGCATGAAATGGAATATCAAACATGTTTTTTTAATCTTGAAATAAATAGACAATGCCGTAAGTAGTTGCATTTTAAAATTTGACTTAGTGATTCATGCTTCAGAAATAATTGAAATTGGTTTGCATACTCCTTGATTTTTACTAGATATCAATTATTGTGAACTTAAAAATAACTTCTTCAGATGGACAGTGCAGGTCGAGGAAAAGACAAATTGTTGCTATCGTGTCTGTTCTCTGTTCCTCAGTAGACTCTCCCATTTCCTGCAAATTCTTTAGCTTTCCTCCTCCCAGTGTAGTGTCAGTGTGTCCCCTATTTAATACAGGCAGTTCAAAATGAAAACTGGGAGTTGCATGAGTGACTTCATCCAGTCCTCTGTGGGGCTCTGATGTCATCAGAGGACAGGGAAGGCCAGTGTAAATCATTCATGTACTGGAAAGATGCTGTATTCTCTCAGCCAGGCTAATGTCAGGATGTAGCCATGCTCCATGGAATCCACACGCATGATGTGGTTAGCTAAGAAGTCTCTTTACTTAAGAGTTGGGAATTTAACATGGAATTTGTGTCATCCTGCTTTTTTCCCACCCTCAATATTAATGTTTGATTTCATCGCCCCTTTGATGTATTGAGGCCATGTGGGATGAGCAGCATTTTTTAGAGGCTGTTAGACGTTAGAGTAATTTAGGTGCCTATCTCACTGGAGAATCATTAACCATTGCAACAAGTTCTTTGCATTTAAGGGCAAAAGCATGAGCAGCCCATGGAAACATCTCGCAAAAGTCTCACAGGCAGAGAAATGCAGTTTTTTTTTCCTGCAAAGGTTGTAATTCATCTTTGCCCAGATATGTTACATATGCTACCAGCCTAGAGCAGGTACACACCTAATTAAATATATGAACATGGATTATTTATTAAAAGTTACCATTTGCCAGCATGTTGTAATGGATGCATTCATAACTGTAAGAGCATTGTTTGAACTGTTGTTCAGAAACCAAATTCTATAGAGTTGGATCACTAAGAATATTGATACGTATCGGTATAGATAAGCAGTATTGGTTTCAAAAAATCCCAATGATACCCATCCATACTCTTCATTCATCCACCCACACATGGCTTTTATCTTCAGGCAGAGCAAGTTGTCACTCAGCATTTAGAGGCACACTACAGTCTCTCTAAAAATAAATACTGTTTCTCTTCTTTTTTTTTTTTTTTGTTAGTTTAAACATGTTTTGTAATAATGATCTATCTAGGACAATTACAATTATCTTCACATTAACGTAACCTGTGGAGACTCATGGGGGTCTGGAAGCAACCCTAGCTGACACCGGGTGAGAAACAGGGTACACCCTGGGCTAGTTGCCAGTCTATCAAAGGGCTGACCCAGACTAGCAGTTATAGTTATATAAGAAAATATTTTAAAACTTTTATCAGCTGGAGAAAGCAGAAAATAGAGGGCTATTTCCTTCAATGAGCAATTACTCTTTTCCTTGAAGAGAAGAAACATTCAACATGCTAAAGAAATATTGTTTGCAGTTATCACAGACAAGTAAAAGCAATAAAACCATTATGAAAAAGTTCTCAATGCCTTTCATAAATTGCATACAGTATGAGTCGTGCCTCACTGGCCTACACCAGTAGGAATGTCATTCCTTTCGTTATGTACATGATGTACTCATACTTTACCAGCAAATACCCATTCTTATCAGCAGGTGTTTTTATTTTGAAACTGGCGTGCCACTAATATATATGATTTTTATAGGCAGCTGTTGTTTGGCTGTGTTAGCAGGCGTTCTAATAGCTAAATGCAGTCCTTGTGGGGAAACATTTTGAGTCATGGATTTTTATTTTTTCAATTCCAATATTCGTTTCAACCCATCACCCCTGGTTGCCCAGTCAGCTCATGTAGTTTTAGTGTCATTCTGCATAACATAGAAAAAAACAGCATCATGTTTCAAGTGACTCAACTGCAGTTCAGAGATCTCACCCAGGATGAAACTGTTAAGTATGAAATGTAAGAAAGGGAGTAAGGGTTGCGTGATTACAGCCGTCCATAGAAGCTGGCAGTGCTCTTGGCTGATATCAGTGAGTGGAACACCCTTCAGAGGCAGCAGTGAGGCAAAGAGAGGGAAAGCTCTTATCTGCTGATACAGGTTGGAGCAACATGTTATCAGCAGTTGCAGTGCTGTATTTAGGGCCGTCTGTGCTGGAGCACCTTTGATGCTAACTTGGTCATGTTTTGCAAACATCCTTCTAAAGATGTAAGGTAATTAGCTCTCTGGAAAGATGTGTCATCTTCACATTTATGTGGAAATTCTGTTGTCCAGGTGAAGTTGTCTAAAGGTTGAAGTCACGGCAACTGGACTTTTGGTTTTTAGGTTGAAACGTTTCACTACTTATCCAAGTAGCTTCATCATCTTCATCAGTCACATCGTTAGGATATTGTGTGGTTAAATTTGCTGTGTCACTGCAGCTGGAAATGGCTCACACTGAGCAGCATCAGATGATTTAGATTATGCAATATGGAAACAAATCCACCTTTACCTATTGTTAACATGCCTAAAAGTCTGGAGAGATATGTGCATATGTCTTAATAATTGTTGGCAGCGAACACAAAATACTTTGATTATGCACTGCAGGCTTTATTTCATAAAGCACTAGTGTGCCTTTACAGAGCTTAAGAATTACTATTGAGATGTATCATTTGTGTACTCCTGTTTCTTTGCAAGTATTTTTGCCTGTCTGTGGGTCCCATTTACTTCGGTTTATATGACATTGTCCTCCAGCTTATTGGCAGTGTCAGCCAGAACTAAACAGCACCACACGCACAGCAAGTTCATTCATCCAACTCTCTACCATGCAGGTACAATATTTTAAAAATATTGTAAGAAAAATTATATTTTGTAAAATTTAAACTTTAAATTAAATTGGAAAATGGAAAGCACTGACAGACATACCATTTCCTACTTTTTAATGATTTTGAAATAGTAGAGATTATGTGGCGATTGTGTACTATGGCTCAAATATAGAATGTTTCCTCAGTTAAGATGTTCCATGGGTAGAAAAAGATGTTTTGTTTTTTTTTTTTTTTTGTTTTTTTTTAAACTAACTGTCATTTCTAATTTCACCAGGTACATGGGAAGATGGTCTTTGTTTTTTTGTAAGACAAGGAGGAAAGATCTCCCCTGATTTGAAATCACAATCAGTGCTGCCCCCGTCACACACCAGTGTAACTTGGAATATTTGAATCTTATTAAAACTGTTGTTCAAGAACCAACACTTATAAAATGAGATATAGTACAGTTTTTAATGGCTGCGTATTGCGATACTTTTCTGGTATCGGTATACCAGGCAAAACTGTGCATGATGACACTGAGGTCAGTTAAATCCCGGAGATGATTTAAGCACTTTGTGGACTGAGGCAAGCTTTTTAGATGGGCTAAGACTGCTGGCCAGCTTTCTGGAAAGCCACTTTTTATTAGACAGTGGGTTGGTGTCACTAATCTTCTTTTAGTGACTGTACAGTGGAAATGTGTTGTCTGTTTGTGTATTTGTGGGATTGCTGGGATGCTTGCTTGTCCAGAAGAGTAATGGTACCTCTGGGAGCTAAAGTGTGTCTATCCTGGGCTTAGCATAAAAGGCCCACTTCCACTACAGTGGTGGAAGAAGATGGATGGATGCTTTTAGATTCCTTGTACATCAAATAACCACAGATGAAAGTTGCAGGTTTATGTTTATTATTGATATAGTCATCTCTTGTATTTTGTAAGTTGTCTTATGTGTTAATTCTTTATAACACTTACCAGTAGTAATGGTGGGATGGAGCCAGTCCGAGTTGATATTGGGTGAGAGGTGGGGTATACCCTGGACAGATCATCGGTCTTTAGTCGTTAGAATAAATATAACATTTTCAGTCTGGTAAAACACTAGAAGTCATCCCTTAGTTAGTGATAATTACATTTATTTTGACTTTCTGAATGGTTCTCATCTTAGCTCACCAGACTGTGCTGCCAGTTCCCTGTTGTTTGCCAAGTTCCTAGAAACTAAGATGCTTTGGATGACCGACCGAATCAGATTTGTCATGTTTCAACAAGATTGCTAGCTGGCCATTTACCTACTGTTTGAGGCTACACTGGCCATGGGGCCAGAGGCATATTGGGCTGACTGCAGCAGTCCCATTGTATAGGCCTGGTTACTGCTTGCATGCATGTGGAATTTCCGCCCCCACCCCTGTGTGGTATTTCACTGTTTCAGCTGATGGCTTGGTTGCTCAGCTTGACACAGGATATGGAGTTTTGTTGATGCAACACCCCATAGTGCAAAAAGAACCTTCAATAGGAGAAGTTGTAGAAGTTCAGAGTGTAGAGGAACAATTAATTCCCTTTCATTTGTTTTTCCCTCAAATTTTATATTTTGTTTCACTGAATATGAAACTAATGGTAAACTCACTCGAGAGATGTGAGAGGGCATGAGACCATAAACCCTTTGGAGCCTTGAGCAGTTTTGGCCATTCTGAATACTTGATTTTATCTTTATATACTGCATTACAAATCCTGGTAATCCTAGCACCTTTTTTTTTTTTTAAATAAAGGACGTTGTCAATATGACCTGACAATTTGATTTTCACTTTGATATACCAAGCCCATATACTGCACACAAAACTCATAAAATCGTATTTGGAATTTTTTTTTGTTTTGTTTTTTATTTTTATATTAACGTGGTCAATAAAGGATTTTTATAGGTTGAAAATATAAACTGAGGTTGTAAATGTGGAAAAAAATACTGAATGATTTTTACATCAAATTTAAATTAAATTTAAATTTTTTACTTGATCAAACAAAAACAGTGTAGTGACTTTTTAATTTTTTTTTATACTGTGGCAACTTGAACCTGCTTAGTGATTTTAATCAGACTGGCCTGATCAGAGACTCCTCAGGGTTAAATCATTATTATTCTTAGCAGAGAAAATAGAAATGTCACAGTTGCAGAGTTGATTGTGATTTCATGAAGTAATCTGGAGTTAAGTAGAATACACAGTATAAATGGGATTGTATCTGAGTTGCCATTAAAATTGATGACTAATGTTGGAAAAGGGAATATTGACTTTATCTTTAGAGTCTCCATTTGGGCATCATGAATTATATACAAACCTCTTCAAATCCTTGCAGCAAGAGAATTTATGTTACTGTATAGCATAGATGTCCTGCCTAAATATTCCTTATGGTGCATTTGCAGAAAATGGACACCACAGGGGTCAAAGTGCTGGAGACAGCGGAAGATATTCAGGAGCGCCGGCAGCAGGTGCTGGACCGCTACCGGCGGTTCAAAGACCTGTCAATGATGCGCCGGCAGAAGCTGGAGGACTCTTACCGCTTTCAGTTCTTCCGTCGCGACGCTGACGAGTTGGAAAAATGGATCCAGGAGAAGTTGCAGATTGCCTCTGATGAGAACTACAAGGACCCATCCAACCTGCAGGTCTGTCATCCTGGTTTTTATGTCTCACTGTGCATTTAATTTAGTTGTTTTCATGGTTTCACTTGGTTCTGCTGAACTGAGACCTGACCCAGGACCAAATCCAAAGTCTAACTCTAATCAGGTTATCAATATACCTGATAACTAAGTGGATAAGTGGATCCAAATAGATCTGATCTTTGATCACATGCTACATCTCTATTGTGCATTTAAAAAAAAGTATTTTCATGACAATGAGATAATGAAAGTTGTGATTACTTGATTACCACAGCTTTTACAAGGGAACTGAAGCCAAAATGTATTGAATGCTTTTTAGAATTTGATTGATAGACATGAATTAAGCCAGGACATTGTCCTTGTTTGGTTTATTGCTCTGTTGTATGTATATGTGTCCAAACCATTGAGTGGTGGTGTGTCTGCGCATATATTTTATGCAATGATTTCTGTCTATCCCAAATGGATTCTTTTACACAGGGTAAACTGCAGAAACATCAGGCGTTTGAAGCTGAAGTTCAGGCCAACTCCGGTGCCATTATCAAACTGGATGAGACTGGAAACCTTATGATCACCGAAGGCCACTTTGCCTCTGAGACCATTCGCGTAAGTCACACAGTGATGAAGCTGTGGTCACAATAATATTGTAGTATTCGTTGCTGACATTAAACTGTGTATGAATGGTGGACTGGACAGTTAGACTGCAACATTAGGGGCAAACAAATTCTTACAGCAAAATAGAAACACACTTAAACCTTGCCTGGTTTGCTTCCTGAATATCCTGTCTGCTGTTAACGTCTTCCATCTGATTTAGTCCTACACGCCTTACCGGACACAGCAAAGACCTATAGTTACAAGTGTCAATATGGCTGAGTATATACAAGTAGGTGTTGAGCTGCTGTGTGACATCTGAGTGCTGAGTGTCAATTCTTCCAGATCCAGCTCCTCTCAATCAGTTTTTTTTCTTTCTGTTATTCTGTTATAAAATGGGCGGACCTTTTATTGCACGTTTTGTGTTTGATATGGGTTAGCTCACAGAGGAATTGGTGCTTGTAGGAGCTATTTCCAGCTGATATTTTTAAACCAAAATAGACATTTCCTCTTAAATACTAGATGAACAGAGCTGTAGTGGTATGTCTAATGCTGGGCATATTTGTCTAATTATTTGTCTAATTATTTTTGTAATTTCTTGGCCTCTTTCCAGTAACTTAAAAAAAAATCCACCTCTCTCTTGTGTGTTAGACTCGTCTAGAAGAGCTGCACCGTCTTTGGGATCTCCTGCTTCAAAGGACGAAGGAAAAAGGCATGCGTCTCCTGCAGGCCCAGAAACTGGTCCAATACCTGCGTGAGTGTGAAGATGCCCTGGATTGGATCAGTGATAAGGTCAGATTCATGTTAAGAAACATTGCCTAAAGGTCAGGGTACAAATGACTTTGAATGAAAACCATGCTAATTTCTGCGTCACCATGAATGAAGAATCTTAAAGTTGACTACATTGCTACAATTATTAGATTATCTAGTTTAGTTGGTTAGAGATTGAAATGGTGCCTATTAGTCAATGTTGCTGTTCATTAGGAATGTTCAACTTGAAAATTTGACTTTATGGTTAGAAATGACCTTATTTAAACAGTGTAACTGTAACACATAAGTACAGTTTATAGCTTTTACATAAAAGTTGTTTGAAGTTGGCCTCAATGTTTTTGCTCCACTTTTACCTGTAGGAGACCATGGCCACCTCAGAGGAGCTGGGCCAGGACCTGGAGCATGTAGAGCTTCTGCAAAAGAAGTTTGAGGAGTTTCAGACAGACCTGGCAGCTCATGAAGAACGTGTGAATGAGGTGAACCAGCTGGCAGCCAAGCTGATACAAGAGGCCCATCCTGAGGCTGAGCTCATAGTACGCAAACAGGACGAGGTCAATGTTTCCTGGCAGCGCCTGAAGGGCCTGGCCCAGCAGAGGCAGGGCAAGCTATTTGGGGCTGCTGAGGTGCAGCGTTTCAACAGGTAAACCAGGAAGAAGTGTGGACAGCTGTAACACACTGTGCTTGTTTATTTGTATTTATGTCTCTAGTGTTTATGTCTTTGTTTGCTTTGTTGATGATATTGGCATGCTTTCCATTTGATTCTGATTGACAGGGATGTGGATGAGACCATCAGTTGGATCAAGGAGAAGGAGCAGTTGATGGCCTCTGATGACTTTGGTCGGGACCTGGCAAGTGTGCAGGCTCTGCTGCGCAAACATGAGGGTCTGGAAAGAGATCTTGCTGCTCTGGAAGATAAGGCAGGATATATGCTGCTCTACACAATATCCACACATGGGACAGCCATGAAGTGTAAAACTTTGTTCTATTTTCTTTTTGTCCTTACTTTTTCTGCTCCTTCAATTAGGTCAACACACTGGGTGGTGATTCAGAGCGCCTGCAACAGACACATCCCCAAAATGCCTCCCAGATTCACCTGAAGAAGGACGAACTCATCACTAACTGGGAACAAATTCACACTATAGCCACTGAACGGCATGCCCGTCTGAATGACTCTTATCGGTAAAATACCAGATTCTGACATAAAAATATACTGTATCTCAGACTGACACCTTGAGTCAGCTATATTCACGTATCTGTATTGTTAAAGTGAAATACATTTCTGAGTAAACATTCTAGCACAAAGCCTTGATTACTGATGGGTTATTTGTGTCATCTCTCAGATGTTTGCTAACTCCAAGCATCTTGTCATAATGTCTTTCAGACTGCAGCGCTTCACTGCTGACTTCAGAGATCTGACCAGCTGGGTAACAGAGATGAAGGCCCTGATCAATGCTGATGAACTAGCTAATGATGTGGCTGGAGCTGAGGCTCTGCTAGATCGTCACCAGGAGCATAAGGTAAATTTTCCTGTAACATGGGTGTTTCAGACTTAAACAGGTCACTCATCTTGATCATTTAATTTTAAAAGCTGAATACAAAATACAATGTCATTTTATGTTACACATAAAAAAATATGTCATGTGTTTTTCTTTGTTTTTTAGGGAGAGATTGATGCCCATGAGGACAGTTTTAGAGCCACTGATGAATCTGGCCAGACCTTGCTCAATACAGGACACTATGCATCTGAGGAGGTCAAGGAAAAGGTAAGTCTATGACAGAATCCATTGTTCTCTCTTTTGGATGTAATGTTATCGTTGGTATCTATACCAGCACACGACTATGTACCATGGTTTCAGTGGTGCGTGTTGTTGTGTGTAGCTGGGGATCCTTCGTGAGGAGAAGGAGTCTCTGCTGGAGTTATGGGAGATTCGTAGGCAACAGTATGAACAGTGCATGGACCTGCAGCTTTTCTACAGGGATACTGAGCAAGTTGACAACTGGATGAGTAAACAAGAGGTAACCTAATACATCAACAAAAATTAATACCTGTTTTCATGAAAGAGTTTCCCTGGTATAATATAACTAGTTCATAAATGTAATGTGCAAGTGTTTAATGTTGCATGTTCATTGTGTAGGCTTTCCTCTTGAATGAAGACCTTGGTGATTCTCTGGATAGTGTAGAGGCACTGCTGAAGAAACATGAAGACTTTGAGAAGTCACTTAGTGCACAGGAAGAGAAGATCACTGTAAGTTACCCCAGCTTATCTCCTTACACGATTCACATTCCACCTTTAAGTCTTCTGTACTGGTTGAAAAGAATATAGTCTTAATTGTCTTCATCGTGTTCGTCTTCAGGCCCTAGATGAATTTGCTACCAAACTGATCCAGAACAACCACTATGCTAAAGAAGATGTGGCTACCCGAAGAGATGCTGTAAGTGCATGTAGATATTATCTCAAATACAAGCACATAATGCTAAAGTAGATAGCCAGTAATTAATGTTCTCACGTTTTCTGTTGTTCTGCACATTTAGCTGCTCAGTCGCCGCAATGCCCTGCATGAGCGTGCTCAGTCTCGTCGTGCTGCCTTGGAGGACTCTTTCCACTTGCAACAGTTCTTCAGGGATTCTGATGAGCTTAAAAGCTGGATCAATGAGAAGATGAAGACTGCAACTGATGAGGCTTACAAGGTACTATCAGAGTGTTGCACATTGGGTTTTGTAGAGATACATTTAGTCTCCATTTTGAAATGTATTTGTACTTTCCAGTGTTAAACTCCTTTTATCTTTCTGTTGCATCCTCCAACTTCTGTGACTCCTTTCTTGGCAACAGGATCCCTCCAACTTGCAGGGCAAGGTGCAAAAACACCAGGCTTTTGAGGCTGAGCTGTCAGCTAACCAAAGCCGCATCGATGCTCTGCAGAAGTCTGGCCAGGAGCTACTGGATGGAAAGCATTACGCTTCCACTGAGGTGGCTTGCCGCATGGAGGAGGTCAGCTCGCAGTGGAAAAAACTGCTGGAAGCCACTGAGCTCAAAGGTACTGGCTAGGGGAAAGCAGTAATAAACAGTGTTTAAGACTGAAATTGAAGGTACTAGTGTATATGGATAGATTAGATTTCATCCCTGTACTAATTTAATAAGATGTCAAAGGAAATTTTTAGTTAACTGTATTATAGTGTAAGATTTTTAGAAACTATATTTAATTAAGTAATCTCACTGAGCTCAGAGAGACCTGGGAACAAAAAAAAAAAGTCATAATCAGCCAATCATTACACAATTCAATATTACAATAAAGAGAAAAGTGATGTGCAGGAAATGTATTGGTCAGCAGTGGAACACACTGAGTTTACCAGCAGATAGGGTTTGCATGGCAGTACAAAAGATCTCTGTAACCAAGTGCAGATGAAGAAGTCCATTGAATAATAGCATTACTGCTTAGAAAAGGTAGATTGTGTTCGACTCTATACGAAATGAAAACAATGCAACCTTATGCAAAAAAATGTTGTAATCTGGTGCAGTGTTTTTGCAATGCAGCTTGAGGTCCTCTGACAAGTTGCTATATTGGCCAGTCGCATGTATCCAAGCACATATTTCTGGTTGATTGGTTTTTCACATGAACACTATGTTTCTGCTGCTGACTTTAAGGCTATGTTAATGCAGTCTCTTTTTGGATGCTTCCTATGACATGATAACTAGACAGCAAAGGCAAAGGCAGACTGTAGTCAGGGATTAGGTTGGAGCAGAATTAGGCACAGTTTTGTTATCATTATAAAAAGGGAGTGAGAAGTACTGATTAGGAAACATACTGCTATTTATGTATGATGTAAATAGTGATGGACCATGAATTGAGGCTTGCAACATCCATTACTGATGACAGTCTGGGCTGTTTTGATTTCTCTTGTTTTATTTTAGGTATCAAGCTCCGTGAAGCCAACCAGCAGCAGCAGTTCAACAGGAACGTAGAGGACATTGAGTTGTGGTTGTATGAGGTTGAGGGCCACCTGGCTTCAGATGACTATGGAAAAGACCTAACCAGCGTCCAAAACCTGCAGAAGAAACATGCATTACTGGAGGCCGATGTGGCTGCTCACCAGGTACACAATGCTAGGCAATCACTATGAGGGCATGGCTAATACAGTGTTTTTGTAAATGGCAGTGGAATAGCAAATGTAAAACTTCTTTTATGAATGTCTCTCTTAGGATCGTATTGATGGCATAACAATCCAGGCTCGCCAGTTCCAAGAGGCTGGACACTTTGATGCTGACAACATCCGCAAGAAACAGGAAGCTCTAGTTGTTCGTTATGAAGCCCTGCGTGAGCCCATGGCTGCACGCAAACAGAAACTGTCAGACTCTCTCAGGCTTCAGCAGCTATTCAGAGATGTGGAGGATGAAGAGACTTGGATCCGTGAGAAAGAGCCCATCGCAGCCTCTACAAACAGAGGTAAAATTTGAAATAATCATCATCCATGTCACCGTAATGTATAGTACTATCAAAATAAAGGATATGTTAACACTACATTTGTCATCCATCTGCTGTAATGTACAATACTGTAGTATAAGGTAAATCACATCAGTGCAATATAATGTAGTCACTTTACCTGGTATTTATTTATTTATCTGTCAATGTCTATATAGATAGATAGATACTTTATTCATCCCCCATGGGGGAAATTCAGATATATACACACATACTGTACACACTTATAGTTCTTGTAACTTTATAGTTTTATTCCACTTAGTATTTTTTTTATATTTTTAGTTTCTTATTTATCTGACATCTTTGCTACTTCTGGCACTCTGCTGTGTACTTGATGTTACAACAATGCAATTTCCCCATTGTTGGACAAATGAAGGTTTCTTATCTTATCTCATGTTTGATGAAACTATATAAAGTCTCCTTCAAGACGTTGATTTACATAATTAAGCAGTGGCCTTCTCTTGATGTTTTTTTTTTTGTTTGTTTGTTTTTTTTTTCTCTTCCTTAGGGAAAGACCTGATTGGTGTCCAGAACTTGCTAAAGAAGCATCAGGCACTGCAGGCTGAGATAACTGGTCATGAGCCTCGCATCAAGGTTGTCACCCAGAAAGGGGAGGCAATGGCTGAGGAAGGTAGTCATTTCAATTTTAAGCCTTGTTTGGTGTCTTCTGAGAGATAACAGTGGCCATTTAAGCAAGTGTCCTAACATTCAAATGCTGATCATCATGTGTGGGGTTACTAGGACACTTTGCTGGGGAGGATGTGAAAGCTAAGCTGGCTGAACTACATGGACGCTGGGATACACTGAAGGCTAAAGCCTCCCAGAGGAGACAGGATTTGGAGGACTCTCTGCAGGCCCAGCAGTACTTTGCTGATGCCAATGAAGCTGAGTCTTGGATGAGGGAAAAGGAGCCCATCGTGGGGAGCACTGACTATGGCAAAGATGAGGACTCTGCTGAGGTATGTGAATGGAGGGAGTATAGGGCACATATTCACTACAAAAAGTCTACAGTAACAAATCCATTGTTATTGCTTCACAGCATTTTCATCTGTTTCAAATATACATCCTGTTCATTAAGTGTACTTTTCTTAATACAATTGTCTGTTCAATAAGTTTGATAGTTAGTCTGAAGTATAACAATGTGTATGCTTAAACATTTCTGGTCATCTGAAAAAAACAATTAATAGCAAATTAATAGAAAAATAAATAATTTCAAAGTCAATATCAAGATCAGTTTGCCATCTGTGTATTTTTATTGACCCATTCAGCATTTCCACCTTCAGTTCTGTGTATTCATGGCAAGGCAAGTTTATTGATATAGCATAATTCATACACAAGTAATTCAAAGGGCTTTACAGAAATAAAAGACAAGTTAAAAGTACTATTCTCTGAGCGACAGGAAGCCAGTGCAGAGATCTGAGTTCAGGAGTAATGTGGTTGTACTTCTTTGTTCTAGTCAGGACCTGAGCAGCAGCATTCTGAATGTGCTGCAGCTCATCGTGAGTTTTTTTTATCGCTACCTTTTCTGTGACAAATACAGTTGAGCTGAATAATTTGTCTTGCACAGGCTCTGCTGAAGAAGCATGAGGCTCTGATGTCTGACCTGAGTGCCTATGGCAGCAGCATTCAGGGCCTAAAGGAACAGGCTCAGTCCTGCAGGGTAATCCCCCTTTTCTCACATCTCAACTCAGCATGTGTGCTTAGCTTCTTGGTGCAGTTTTTTTACTGCACTGTAGAGCTTCTGAAAGCTAGATGGATGGGTTTTCCTGATCAGCTAATATTCTGTAGTTTTTAGAGAATACAAATGAGTGATGGTTTGATTGTTTGAACAGCAACAAGTGGCGCCAACAGATGATGAGACCGGGAAGGAGCTGGTTCTGGCCCTGTACGACTACCAGGAGAAGAGCCCCCGTGAAGTAACCATGAAGAAAGGGGACATCCTCACCCTACTCAACAGCACCAACAAGGTACAGTTCAAACCAGTTCAGTTTACAATAGGATGCCTGCCCAACTGCTCCAGAAAATATACCTGCTTCAACAAATTTTTTTAAATTATACTAGGAGAAAGTTAAGCTGTTTGTAAGGTAAATTAATATAAGGTGTGCACAGTGAAAGTATGTAATTGCAAACACTAATGATCAGTAACTGATTAATCATTTTGACAATATTCAACAAATTCCTAAGGCTAATTCTAATTTCTCAGCCCCAAGCTTATTGGTTCCTAATGATGGAAATCTGTAAGACCTCTCACACATGTATAGTTTCATTTTTAAATACAGTTCAGTAATGACTTGAAACTCACTAGTTTTTTGAAACTCACTAGTTTTTCCTTGTTTCTCAAACAAGGAAATCATGCATTGTGGCAGATTATTCATTAATTGGGGCACCAAGATGGTTTATGTGGAACTGAGTCAAAACAAACTACAGTTTGCGTATTTATAATAAAGAAGGAACATGTGACTAAGTGAATAGTTTTTGGACAACTCTTGAGCTCTATTGCACAGAGTAAACTATTTTCAGACTTTGGGTACACAAACAATACTCCTTGAATTTGTTGAAAAATAAATATTTAGAATATTACTAGAAATATTATGTAATTTTGTCGTATGTAATGACCATATGAGTATTTGCCTAAATAAAATGCAGGAAATATTAGCAAAAGGATTTATATCATGAATTGTAAGTATTGTTCCCTCTTTGCTGCAGGACTGGTGGAAGGTGGAGGTGAATGATCGCCAGGGCTTTGTTCCAGCTGCTTATGTCAAGAAGCTGGACCCCACTCAGTCATCTTCCAGAGAAAATCTGCTGGATGAACATGGAAGCATTGCACTGCGCCAAGAACAGATTGAGAATCAGTAAGAAATCCACATTATAACATCTATACTTTGTAGTAGTGTAGTTCATTAACTTTTCTTCTTTCCTACTAGATTTAACTGTTTCTTAGTGTTCAGTCTTTTCTCTGCTTTTTAACCTCTCTTTATTTCCATTAAATAAGATTTTCTGCTCCCTTTTTAACACTAATCACCCTGCCCCTGACCTCTGTCTGTCTCCTCTGCTGTCCTCTCATTATATTTAACAATTTAATCTTGCCTTGCTGTGCATTCACCCTGCCTTGCTGCTGAGCAGGCTTGTCACCAAGGAGGCCTGCAGCGTGTCTGTGCGCATGAAGCAGGTGGAAGAGCTGTGAGTAGGAATCAGTGTCCTTGTTCGTGTTCTTGTGCTCATATGTTAGTAAAAATCATTAGCATTTTTACATCCCATCTCAACCCCAAAACCCACATGTTGTGCTACACTTTGTCTGCTTCACCTGTATCCTTCTATTTAGTAGAGTGATAGAAGTATCTTTGCCCACCTCTCACATACTACTTTTCTCAAGGCTTGTCTGTTGATGTTAATTTCTGATTTCCTCTTATTGTATCATAAGCTGTGACATGCCTTATAAACCATTCTGCTCTGTGTGTACTAGGCTTTGGTTATGTTTTTAGGTTACCCCAGGTCCAAGGTGCATGGCACTCATTTGATTCAGGCATTGTCACACCATTCAGTGTCTCGTTATCAGTTCTTATCAGGACCATAGTTATGCCATACTATGACGCTACTCACCTTTAACAATAGGACACTTTACATACCAGGCCTTTGTTGTTACAAACGCTGAGCTTTAACTGCAGCCATTGATGACAGTAGTCGATCTGGTAAATACAGTCTCTTTTTTTTTTCTCCTTTTCTAACACATCAGCATCATATTATTACTCATTGGGCTGTTTCTCTCTACTTTTCCTAACATGTAAAAACTTGACATTTCCCCCTTGACATTCTCCCTGAAATTTAAAACTTTTGCTATCACCATCAGTGCTGTATAATCATTCTGCTTGTTATCTCATAAGGTTTGTATTGTGTTCTATAAAATGTTAAAATGCTGCAACAAATCTCTGTTTCCTGCTTATAAGGGACGTGCTGTCAGGTATCTCAGATCAGTGTTTGGTTTGACTGAACATCTTCTTGGAAAAAGTAAATCTGGTATTGTTCTTGTAACAATTGGCTTATTATTCAGAGCTATGTCACATAAATGTTTGGGTAGTTACTGTCCTACTGTCCTCACTTTGCCTGAACCAAAAACAATAAAGAGCACCTGGAGGATACAAATTACAAAGGTAGTTAGGTTGAAAGGTCAAATAATGGAGTATTTATTAGAGAAAGAAAAAAAAATCAGAATAGCTGCCCTTAATTTGACACCGACCTCCTCGCAGTTGTTCAAATATATGGCAATACAAAAAAAAGGATATACTTATGATACATATATATTTCTGAAAATCAAATACTCCATAGCAAAAAAAAAAAAAAATAAATAACAAATAGTCCTTCTAAGATCTACTGGGTACCAAAAAAAAAGAAGCAATGAGCTCCCCCAAAAAAAGGAAAAGAGGAAACTCCAAATGTTGTCCAAAAATAGTTCAGTTTGTTCTTTTAAAAAATAAGCAACGCATTACAAGAAAAGAAGGAAAAAGGTCCACAACTCCTTTAGAAAAAAAGGTTCCAACACTCACCAGGGAGGCCTGGGGTTTCTGCCCTGGCACAGAGAGTGTGCAAAGGCCCTGAGTACGGCTCAAACCAGTCCTTCAAAGAACACAACTAATTAACTTGATCCTCACTAAAGACTGAACCATATACAAGAGGAAAGCACCTATTAGACTGTTTTAAACACCATATGGCAAGAGCTACCCAACATAAGTCTGTGGTGCCCTGCTTAAACTTCAGTCACCACTTTTCCTCTTCTCCCTCACCTCTGTCCAGTTACCCCTCCCTCCCTTTTAAAAACTAAGCCACACATCTACCTGTGTGGTGACTGAACAGCTGACAGGAAAGAGGAAGTATTATCAACATAAAAGTCAGGGTGTAAACACCAGCAGCTTGACCTTGCAAGGTTTTTGTCTCCATAGCTTGCTGTGAGTCTAACCTGTCTACCCTGTCATTTGCTGGCACTGCCACATCCTGGGAAAAGGAAATTAGTAGGTTGTAGCCGCTTTGCATCCAGTGTTTAATGACCCTTTTTAATGACTAGGTGTAGACACTGACAAGCTAAAATTAGTCTCTGATGATGATGCTTTCAGCAAAGAAATGAAGTGACAACTAGCAATAAATGCAAATTAGATTCTCAACAAAATTGTCTTGTTCAATCCGAAAAATGAGCCGTGATATAACAGTGATGATAAGACACATTAATTGATTTGATTAGAGCCTGTGGTGACAACTTGAGCTGGTTCTTGTTCGTTTGTAGTCAGGATTAAAATAACACTTCACAACCCTCCTTTTTTCTTTTCTTTCTTTTTTTTTTTTTTTTTTTTTTTTTGCATTTACGATTCATAAAACTCATGTTCTGTGTGCGCAAGCTCCCACCGTACAAGCATGTCAGTATTTTTCTTGCCAGTGACTTTCCAGTAGTTCTCTAATGATAATCTTTATGTTACCTTGTTTTTCAAGGTATGGTACCCTGTTGGAGCTAGGGGAGAAACGCAAGGACATGTTGGAAAAGAGCTGCAAAAAGTTCATGTTATTCCGTGAGGCCAATGAGCTCCAGCAGTGGATCAATGAGAAGGAGAGCGCCCTCACTAATGAAGAGGTTGGCTCAGACCTGGAGCAAGTTGAGGTCCTGCAGAAAAAGTTTGATGATTTCCAGAAGGTAATATACCTAGATGTTTCACCTTGTTTTTTCTATTGAGACCCACATCTGGTATAGCCTTGGCCCCCTCGCTCCTGCTTCTCAATACAATCTTACAGCATTTCATTTGTGAATACAAGTGTGTTCCGGTTGCCTATTGTTCACTGTACGGCACGGTGGCTTCTGTCTAAAAACTTGCATCCTCTTTGGTCCTCTGTGTCCCTCTGTTATTGCATTCATTCATTACCGCATCAGTATTTCAGCTGCTTTTTACCTAATTACAATGTTGGATGCTGTGTGTATCCAAAAGTGTAATTATTTATTTTTGTTTGTACATGTAGTTGTTTGAGATAATGTCTCACTCAGAGTAAAGGATCTTTTGATGGTGACTAATCTTTTTTTTTTTTTTTTTTTTGATGCAGGACCTAAAGGCCAATGAGTCTCGCCTGAGGGACATCAACAAAGTGGCATCTGAGCTGGAGTCTGAAGGCCTCATGGCTGAGGAAGCCCCCATGGTTCAGGCTCAAGTAAGTTCTACCTCCACAGATCAACCAAATTACCCATATTCCACATTTTTGATGTAAATTAATGGATATCATGTTTTTATTCTATTTGCAGCAACAAGAGTTGTTGGGTGCTGCTCCTGGAAAGGTTGTAACCATAACATCTAACATATCATAACCTTTACTTACATTTTGCTTGATATTTTAAATTTTTCAGGTATCACAGTAATGAAATGTCTCTCACATCATGATTTTTTTTTTCTCTTTTAAAGGATGAAGCTGATTCAAAGACCGCATCACCGTGGAAGGTGAACATCCTTTTTGGATCCAAAAAAGATATTCAGATATTTAGTTGTCATGTGTATTTTTAGACAAAATGCATCAACTGCAGAGATTTGACAGCCTGTCAGTATTGATCTAATACTCTGTAATTGTGCATGACATGACAGAATAGGGTTCATGTTTTATAGAATTGTGTCAGTTCTGGCATTTACTGTAGTCGTGACCAAAATGACATTTTATGAGCATGGGCCCTTAATGTTACATGTCTTCGCTCAATATGACACTAATGAGTCTTTTACATGTCCCTTGAACTTATATTATGTCTCAAGCATTTATCTTGTTTGATTTATCATAATTTGGTGTTCAGGGTTGAGTGGTTGGTACTGCTCTACCCATAGTTGCTATGCTCACTCTGTCCTCCTTGGTGTTACATTTTGGATAGTCTTGGAAGAAGCCCAACAGTTTCATAACACTCTTGACTGATATTGTCTTTTTTGTCCTCCTCCTTTTCCCCATATCTTTCTGCCATGTTTTGTCTACTTTTGACTATAGAATATACGCTTGGCTGTTCAAACAACGGCTAACTTTAACACTATCAAGGTAAGATTTATTAGTCCATCCTGACTTTATATGAAATCATTCCTCCTTTTGCTCCGGTGTCCTGCACTGAGTTCAGCAAACTAACCCCATCATCATTATAGTTTCCTTTTGCTCTCAGATGTCGTCTGAAACCTGACTCTAGTGTTAAGTGTTCACTTTAGTTTGGTTCCTTAGTGTGTCTTATGGGATATGTTTGTCCTTTTGTCCTGATTCATCTTGTTGTTTATTGCAGTATGGAACATTTTCTTTGTCTTCATACTGTGTAATGTTCTTACCATGTGTTTATTCCTGTGCATGTCACCCTCACTATCCACTTGCCTTTGTTTGTCCATCACTGCCTCTGCCTCAATGTAACATCAAGCACAAACTATACATGTTTGCAATCTTCATTTACATAAAGTAGAAAACAAAACTGAGGCTACCTACATAAACAATGTTAAAAAAGAAACTGTCTAAGGCAGTATGACTCCACGTGGTACAGAATTGTTTCATAAAAAAGAACACAGACTTTGAAAATTCACAAAGATATAAGAAGGTACAGGAGCATCAGTCATTAAACACAGCTACCTCAGTGGTTAGGAGCTATTGGAAGAACAATACTACCCACAACATGGCTGTGCGTGAAAAATTATGCCAGGCACACATCACTGTTTACACAGGCTTCTGTTTATTTAATAGAACATTTCTGTTTTTCCAAGCAACTAGCTTCATTGTTCTTCAACATCTTGAAACAAATACACTTGTATTATAGGACATTGTAATTACTTAACATTTTAGAGATAACCAGTACACTCACGTTTTGTATTTAATTTAGCACCTCTCACCTCACCTTAAAAGTTGATCTTAGTTTATTTTACAATGTTTTTTTCTCCTAATTTCACACCCTATCTGTAATCTTGACTTAATCATGCAAAGACTTGCTGTTCAGTTGCATTACGTCTGCTGCAAGTAGCAATTTTTGCATCTGAACTAGAAGAAACAGACTAGAAGGGGCTGTGATGTGTGTAAAATGCAGTTTAATGTTGTTTTATGTCCAGGAGCTGAATAATCGCTGGCGGTCACTGCAGCAGTTGGCTGAAGAAAGGAGCAACATGCTGGGCAGTGCCCATGAGGTGCAGCGATTCCACAGGTAAGAACCAAAGACTTGCAGGAAAACACATGCAGTGTCTGTGACATCACCTGCAGTGTTTTGAAAGCTCAGTGTGTGCCTAAGTGACATGAAACAAAAATGCACTAATATAGATACTTTAAGTGTAAAAGTTTTCTGTTTATAAAACAGTGAATACAGTGCTGCACCGACATTAAAGAGAGACACGAGAGTGCAACACAGAGTTCGTCACGCTGTTTGTCTGTGATTCTCTTTTAGATCATGTGACCTAAGTTGTGTTTGTGCCTCTACAGGGATGCTGATGAAACCAAGGAGTGGATTGAGGAGAAGAACCAGGCCCTCAACACTGACAACTACGGTCACGACTTGGCCAGTGTTCAGGCTCTACAGCGCAAACATGAAGGATTTGAGAGAGATCTGGCAGCTCTGGGTGATAAGGTCAGTCAAATATAGTTTTAGCTCAATATAAGATATTAAATGTATTTCTTCCAACAGTTTTTTTTTTTTCCCCCTGCACCTCTGTCCAGGTGAACTCTCTTGGTGAGACAGCGGAGCGTCTGATCCAGTCCCACCCAGAGGCAGTGGATGACATCCAGGAGAAATGTACTGAGCTGAACACTGCCTGGAGCAGTCTGGTTGGACGTGCTGACCAGCGGAAAGACAAGTTGGGCAACTCCCATGACCTGCAACGCTTCCTCTCTGACTTCAGGTGAGGAGAGGAGAGTCACTGAGTCAGATTTGTTGTTTGAGTCAATAACTAGTTTTAAAGTGTGGTTAAGGTCCACAAGATGCTCTAAGATATGTGCAGTACCTACAACTTCTTTATCTCTCCATAGAGATCTGATGTCCTGGATTAATGGCATCCGAGGGCTTGTGTCCTCCGAGGAGCTGGCCAAAGATGTGACCGGAGCCGAGGCCCTTCTGGAAAGACACCAGGTACTAAATTGCTACCTTCTGTTTCTATACAAAATTGCAAATGTTATTGCCCATTTTACAATGTCCACCCATGTTTCCTTTGTTTTCTTTTTTATGTTTAAATCTTTCCAGGAACACCGCACAGAGATTGATGCTCGTGCTGGCACCTTCCAGGCCTTTGAACAGTTTGGTCAGCAACTGTTGGCACGAGGACACTATGCCAGTCCTGAGATTCAGCAGAAACTGGAGGCTCTAGACCGTGAGCGTGCTGATCTGGAGAAGGCTTGGGTGCAACGTCGCATGATGCTGGACCAGTGCCTTGAACTCCAGGTAATGAAGTGTTGAGATGAGATCACCATGAGATGACAAGTTAGAAATGGCTATTATGTTGTCTCTAACAGCTGCTTTTTGTCCCTCCACTGACTGTTATCTTCTCCTCACCAGCTCTTCAACAGGGACTGTGAACAGGCTGAGAACTGGATGGCAGCTCGTGAAGCTTTCCTAGCCAGTGATGACAAAGGTGACTCCCTGGACAGTGTGGAGGCCCTCATCAAGAAGCATGAAGACTTTGACAAGGCCATTAATGTGCAGGTCAGTAAGGTGGTTCATCACGGAGCGAAAGTTTTAAAATTAAACACTAATGCTGTAAATGGTAAAATGTTGTCCTGCTGTACAGGAGGAGAAGATTGCTGCTCTGCAGTCCTTTGCTGATCAGCTGATTGGAGCTGACCATTATGCCAAACCTGAGATCTTCAAGCGCCGCAATGAAGTCCTTGACAGGTAGGAAATATTTGGGTTTTTATGTAGAACACACCAATCCATCTTATGTTAAAGTGAGAATATGTAATGCTAAGATGGTTCCAAGATGTTAATTTTACAGATAACACTGAACAATAAAGTGTTTGTGCAAACTACAAAGAAATTATCCACGTCAATTAAATAGCTCAAGAAAAAAAATAACCTGCTGCATTATTCCTGACCTGGTATCTCAAGGTCCCTCTTGTTTTAGTCACCTTAATATTTAACGACAGACTGTTGGACAACATTGTTTATTCAAGGCATTTTACATGAACATACATACATGTAACCCCGCATGTTATGTCTTTAGATTCTAAGACATGATATACCTTCCTGTTAAATAATGTGTTTGAGCTGACTTTTTAACTTTTTAAAATGTGCTGTTTTAAAGGTGGCGCCGCTTGAAGGCCCAAATGATCGAAAAGCGTTCTAAGCTTGGTGAATCCCAGACCTTGCAACAGTTCAGCCGGGATGTGGACGAGATAGAGGCATGGATCAGCGAGAAGCTGCAGACTGCAACTGATGAGTCCTACAAAGATCCTACTAACATTCAGGTATGCATAGCTGAACTCACAGAAGTTCATAGCAACACAGCTGATCTAAAAGCAGTACATAGACATCAGAAGTGGTTTTAGGTGTAATTCAGTGTATAAAAAAAGACAGTTTGTTCTTTGTAAAAACATTTTTTAAAAGTTCAGGAGAACAAAACAAGGTTCAAGAAACATACAAATTGTGACTGGTTCTAGCTCAGTTGGAGAAGTCACAAAATGAACCAGATGTTAAACTGAAATTGTAATGTCTTGTTTCATTGACAATCGTTTTCCTTAACCATGTGAAATCCCTCTCTTTGTCCTGCTTAGAGTAAGACTGAATTTTTCTCTCACTGTCTTATTTTTTATAGCTATCCAAGCTGCTGGTAAGTCTGAGTAGCGTGTCAGCTGACTAACAACAAAGGAGGTTGACCTCCATGTGTCTGTGTCTTTGCTATGTGTGTAGACACGACATAGAACAAGCATTCCTTCCATCTTGAGTTTGTCCCTCATTATTCAGCTTCTTTTTTACTTGGGTTTTAATTTTGTTAACTTAAAATATGTTGGCTTAATTCTATGTTTATATTCATATTTTATGCTAGGTTTTTCTATCAATAATGCTGCTAGTTGTCAGGTGTGGCTTCCAGTTTTTATTTTCATTTTGGGGGAGCTACCTTTAAACTTGCTTCAGATGTTTGAGTCTGCAGTCAGAACTCATCAAATTGGACCTGAAAATAAAATTATTTTTATTGACCAATATTACAGTAGCTTGTGAGCATGACACTGGTGTCAAGTAGAGCTGCACTGAGTAAAATATAAATCACGTTTTTTTCTTTTTTAAGACTGGATCATTGGTTTCTGACCAATGAAATGCTCTCTTTATTATTTTTTGCATTAGATTTTTTTATATATTATGGTAGAAGTAACAACCTGATCTTTACAAAGTTGCTATTATTGAATGCAATGAGGTTGGAAATATTTGTTTCATCTTCCCTATTTTCAGTTGAAGACTCTCAAGAATGACTCATTGTAGTGTAGTTAAGTCTTCCTTTTCACAATGTCAGATGTTCAATTTGCTTTCGAGTCACTATTCTTTCTGTGTACAGCTCATATGAACACACAATATAACACATTCCTGTTGAGGGTTAACTTGGCAGTGTGGAAAAAAGAAGCACTGGATGCAACAAGTCTCCCTGCTACCACAAACCCTGCAGAATCGTCATGTGACAATGAGATAACAGGGGGATCTGAATTGAGATAAAAAGCAATTAATTGTGCAGCCTCAGTGTCAAGCTGACAAATTCTACATTGTGAGAAGCAATCTGGTCCCTAACTGGCTCTGTGCCTCATGTTTAACATTATTTATTATTATTTATTATGCTTTGTAGGCCAGCTGTAAAAGCAATTGTAGAAAGAGGCAAACATGAAGCAAACTTGAAGTGACTTCCACCAATAGGTTTCCTCAAAGTCAGCTCTGTTGCAGTTTTCCTCGGCACTCCCATTTTTTTTTTTTTTTTCTTAGCTTGTGTGTCCTATTTGCCTATCAATGTCAGGCATATTGTCATAGTTGCCATTCTGTGTTAATTTTATGTATTCCACCTTCTAGTTTATCAAACACTAATTCATATTTGATGTGAGCCTCATATAGTTTCAGACCATTTATTGGTCAAAATTGGTCAAAAGAGGCAAAAGTGCTGAATGTAAGTATGAAAGCATTGCTAGATGTTGGGTGTTGAATGACCCATCACAAGTTAAAGAGAGTTCTGAACATATACCATAAATCACCCTGTGGTTCTCATGTGTTCCCTTCTACCTCTTGTGCTGTCAGAGTAAGCATCAGAAACATCAGGCGTTTGAGGCAGAGTTGCACGCCAATGCCGACAGAATCCGTGGTGTCATTGACACTGGCAATGCCCTCATCCAGAGAGGAGCCTGTGCTGGCAGCGAGGACGCAGTTAAGGTATGTCTGTATTGTCATTCATCTGACAAATGAGGCTTAAGAGAAATGAGATTGACAGGCAGTATAACGGTGTGTATTTCTTAGGTGCGTCTCAATGCTCTGGATGAACAGTGGCAGTTCCTTGTCAACAAATCTGCTGAGAAGAGCCAGAAACTCAAAGAGGCCAACAAGCAGCAGAATTTTAACACGGGCATCAAGGATTTCGACTTCTGGCTGTCTGAGGTCAGAGTGACACGTCCGATTGACACACTAATGTATAGAAAATAATCTCAAAGGCTCATACATGTTATTGCTTCTCAGGTGGAAGCCCTTCTTGCCTCTGAAGATTATGGTAAAGATCTGGCCTCAGTCAACAACTTGCTGAAGAAACACCAGCTGCTGGAAGCTGATATTTCTGCCCATGAGGTAAAGCAGCACATTACCAATAGCTCTACATATAGGTCAGCTATACCTCAGGGAACATTGGAGAATTCTCACCTAATGAGAAGGTATTCAAAACATAAAGGTATTCTGACCACCTCTTTCCTCCCTCTAGGATCGTCTAAAGGATTTGAATGGCCAGGCTGACAGCCTGATGGCGAGCAACGCTTTCGACACCTCGCAGGTGAAGGACAAGCGAGATGCTGTCAACAGCCGCTTCGCCAAGATCAAGAGCATGGCTGCTGGCCGTCGGGCTAAACTCAACGAGTCCCACCGACTGCATCAGTTCTTCAGGGACCTGGATGATGAAGAGTCTTGGATTAAGTATGAGAAGTTCCTTCTCAGTTCATATTATTATTATCTGGAAGAATATCAGTAGTGAAAATTACTGTGTTTTTATTGTATTCATTCATGAGAAGAAAAAGACAAATTAAATGAACCTATTTTTGCCCTGACCGTACATAGAGAAAAGAAGTTGCTTGTGAGTTCGGAGGACTATGGACGTGATTTGACAGGTGTACAGAATCTGAGGAAGAAACACAAGAGACTGGAGGCTGAGCTGGGAGCCCATGAACCGGCCATTCAGGTAGGAGAGGGATCTTTTCATCCCTAAAAGCAAGCCTTCAATTGATTTGAACAGGTAACAGAGTGTCTCAAAAGCATGCTTTGAGCCTTTTACCTTTTGAGCAGGATTTGGGTTGCATTATTGTCAACTGTCAGTCTGCTGAGATATTTTGGCTCAGTAGACAGTGATTGGATCTCTTTGTTCTGTGTGCTTCCAGTCGGTGTTGGAAACTGGGAAGAAGCTATCTGATGACAACACCATTGGCCAGGAGGAGATCCAGCAGAGGCTCGCCCAGTTTGTCGACCACTGGAAGGAACTGAAAGACTTGTCTGGAGCAAGGTGAGTCTGCTAAGGTACACAGTCTGCCAGTTGGACACAATGCAGCCTGGGACACTTAACACACAGAGGCAGGTGTGTTAATGTGTGTGATGTGTGTTTCCTTGCAGGGGCCAGAGGCTGGAGGAGTCACTGGAATACCAGCAGTTTGTGGCCAATGTGGAAGAGGAAGAAGCTTGGATTAATGAGAAGTTGAATCTAGTGGGGAGTGAGGACTACGGAGATACACTGGCTGCTGTGCAGGTGGTTTTCAGTTACTAACAAGAGCACTGCAATTTAACAGGACATTCAGTGTTTAAGTGTAGTAAGTGATGATGAGCTTTACTGAGTGTCAGGCTCTTGTTTTCAACAGGGTTTGCTGAAAAAACATGAAGCATTTGAAACTGACTTCACTGTGCACAGGGACAGAGTCAACGATGTGTGTGCTAACGGAGAAGAGCTGATCAAGAAGGTACTTGCCATACAGCACTGTGGAAAAGTATTTATTTATTTAAACTCTTTATTTTCATTTGGAAAACATATACATACAGTGCCACCCATAAGTCACAATACAAGAATGTATTACACATCAGGCACACCAGCAGCTCCAAACCCTACCTCCCAGCCCACCCAACAACACGGGTCATAATGTCTGTAGAAGGTTTTACATTTTTATATCCAAAGGCACATATGAATAGTAAAGTTTTTTTTGCACTTCTTTTACAACATAGGCAGGGACAAAGAATTACAGTAAGGTATAATCAGACATTGTTGGCAAAAGAAACAAATAAATAAAACAAATAAACCAAGAATAAATAGATGAGAGACACACAATAACCTTGTGGATGTCTCCAAATCTTTCAATCTGTCAGTAAGAATTGTGTTATTGGATTCCAAATCTTTTTAAAAGCGGACAATTTGTCTTTTAAAATATATCGCAGTTCTTCCATATGCAACATATTTCCCAGTTCTCTAGCCCACATTTCAAAAGTGGTGACGGCCTCTGCCTTCCACATTTGTAGGATGAGTTTTTTTTGCAATAATCATGCAAAAGAAGATTGCTTGTTTTATTTTTATCGCAAGAAGCATCACCTGCACCTAAAAGTCCTACACAGGGATCAGGTTCCAGATTGATTAAGTATACATCAGTAAAAAATTGAAAGAAATTTTTCAGAATGATTTAATTTTGCTGCATGACCACAAAGAGTGACACAGGGTACCTGTTGATATCTTACATTTGCTACGACATGGAGAAATTGCTGGAAACATTTTATGGAGTTTTGATTTAGAATAATGGAGTCTATGAATGACTTTAAATTGAATCAAGTGATATCTTGCATTCACAGAACATCTATGTATATTACTTAAGCATTCCTCCCAAACGTGGTCTTGAATGTTAATATCCATTTCTAATTCCCAGTCACGTTTTATTTTATCTGTGCTGGTATCCATCTTCCCTAAAAATAATTTGTAAAAATTTGATATGTTCCCATTAGTTCCAGGGTATATTTTAACAATTGCCGCTAAGGTAGAGTGCAACCTCTCTGTTTCGAAATCGGAAATATGTTTTCTTACAAAATCTCTAACTTGTAAATAACATAAAAAATTTGCTGAAGTCAGGTTATAGTTTTGTTTTAGTTGTTCAAACGAACTAAACATTCCTTCTTTGTATAGATCTCGAATTGTTAAGATACCTTTATCTTTCCATTTAGAAAAGAAAACATCATGTAATCCAGGAGGGAACGCATGATTGTTGCAAATTGGAGTATCCAAATACATATCCGGAATTTTCGAACGTGTCTTAATTTGTTTCCAAATTTTAATTGAATTAGAAATGACTGTGTTATCTTTAATGCTTTTTATATCTATTTTAGTAGGACTGTTAAGCAGGGCAGTTAATGATATATTACAAGATGCTTCCTCTGCTGCTTTCCATCAAACCAGTTTTCCTCCACCATGCCAATGCGTTTAAATTAGCTGCCCAATAATAATATTTAAAATTTGAAAGGCTAAATCCTCCTAGATCCTCTGGTTTATTTAAATGTTTCTTGTTAATCCTCGAAGTTTTATTAGCCCAAATGAACCTGGCTACTATAGATTCTAGTTGTTTAAAATTGTGTAGGGGGATAAACAAAATGGGATAGTTTGAAAAATACAAAAATCTTGGTAGTGCTATCATGTTTATAGCATTAATCCTACCTATCATAGACATGGAAAGCATTTTCCAATAGCTAATATCCTTATTAAGTGATCTATCTTTTTTTTTTTCAATTCGACTGTAATAACAATTTAGGTTTTCTATGATCATTATACCCAAATATTTAAAGGAGTTGCTAGCTATTTTAAATATCCGGAAAAACATGTATCGCTTTGCCATCAAATTGCAGAGGTTTCGATCTTGCCAAGAGTAGAATGCGCTCTTTCACTTGGTAGTGATGGACTCGAACAGTAAATGCCCGAGGTCTGTGGCGATCGGTGTGCTCTGTTGATCTGAACTGGCCTGTGGGAATCCCCCTCGCCCAGTACCTGCTCCAGAAGTTCAGTCACGAATTCTGTAGGGTTACCCTTCTCGACTCCTTCTTTAATTCCAAACATTCTGATGTTTTGGCGTCGAGACCTTGATTTTAAATCAGAAGTCTTTCCCCCGAGTTTCCCACACTCTGATTCCAGGTCTGCGTATTGTTTCTCAAGCGACTCAATTTTGGGTTTTGTGAACTTCCTCAGTTTCAGCAATTCTGGCAGAAATATTGGCAAGAGATACCTTCACCTCTGTTAATGTCGATGAAAGAACATCAAATTTCGTGCCAAAGGAGCTGTTTAATTTCGCGATTGCTTCCATGATGGTCTGTGTTTGTAGCCTCCGTAGCCTTAATGCTAAACTTGACTAACGTTAACATCCACCGATGATTCCTCGGGAGTGTTAACAGGGTTTTCTTCTTCGTTAATGTTGGACTTGTCGGTTTACTTTTGTCTCGCTGGCATTTTCTTGGATAATTAGAACGAACTAATAATAAATTTGACTGACTATAAAGTGTAATAATCTGAGATTGACAGAGCGCTATTGAGAACATGTGTACTCCATCCGCTGCCTCATTTATTTTGATTTATTTTAGAATACAGAAGCAGTGTTAAGGTAATTTTTGTCACTGTAACAGAACAACCATCATGTGGACAACATCAGTGCCAAGATGTCAGCTCTGCGAGGCAAAGTGTCTGAGCTGGAGAGGGCAGCAGCTCAGAGGAAGGCCAAGCTGGATGAAAACTCTGCCTTCCTGCAGTTCAACTGGAAAGCTGATGTGGTGGAGTCCTGGATTGGTATGAACATAGGAAGCTTTGTGTTTGATAAAAGAGAAGCTGATTTCTATCATGTTCAGGGGTCTGTAAGGTACTTTGTTGACATTCTGTCCTGCCTCAGACTATCAAGGTTCTCGAAAGGCTCAGAAACTATTTCATTTAGCAATTTCATTATAGTATCAATAAACAGAAGCAGGTAGATTTTTCCTGCAAGCTTTAGCAGGTTTGCTAATGATGCATCCTCACGCAGGTTTGTTAAAAATAGATAGCATAATGATGTGACCACTTGTACACTGTTATCAGCAGTCACATGTTTAGGGCAACTACTTTAACACTCATGACTAGATGATGATGACTGCTTTGTCGGATGGTGATAGTAAGTCAGGAATAAAACAGAAATTTAAGTGAAAATGCCCATTACTATCAGAATGAGTTACATCCTGGAAGTATTTCAGTTTCTGGGTGAAGAATAGCCAGATTCAGTAACAGCGACATTCAGTGTGTGCAGTTGTCACAGTGATGTTGCCAGGTTTGGTACTGCACATTAAAAAAAAAAAAAAAAAAGAAAGAAAAGAAAAAAGAATTAGGGGGCAGTTGTGGCCTAATGGATAGGGAGTCATGTAGCGAACAGCCAGCGCCCCGTCCAACAATACAATGACTGAGGTGAGACCCTTGAGCAAGGCACCGGACCCCCAACTGCTCCCTGGGTGCCACAGCACTGGCTGCTCACTGCCCTGGGTGTGTGTGCACGGTGTGTGTGCACGGTGTGTGTGTGTGTTCACTTGGGATTGGGTTAAAAAGCAGAAACACAAATTCTGAGTATGGGTCACCATACTTGGCCAGTTAAGTCACTTTCACTTTCATAAGTGCTAACATTTCTTGTTGAGTATGGATTAAAAAAGAGCGGTACAATGTATGCATTAGTTTTTGTTTATAGGCCTTCTTTTGAGAGTGCCCAACTAGCTGTTGCCTCATGCTTCTCGCTTCCAATTCTTATGCTAAGCTAGGCTAATCACATCCTGACTTTGTATTTCTCCAAATACAAAGCTGCATCTTCTTGAGACCTGAGTTAAACTATATTCAGTCTAGGCAGGACTCTCAGTTTTTATCCCAGTCATTTACTGAACCTGTGGATGTGGTTTGTATTTAGGTGAGAAAGAAAACAGCCTGAAGACTGATGACTATGGCAGAGACCTGTCCTCTGTGCAGACTCTGCTCACCAAGCAGGTACGCCCTCCTTCCTTCCAAACAGTATTCTACATTCCCTCTGTACCTCTCAATTGACATCTCTTATTTTTGTGTTTGTAGGAGACATTTGATGCAGGTCTCCAGGCCTTCCAGCAGGAGGGCATCACAAACATCACAGCCCTAAAAGATCAGCTGCTGGCTGCCAAGCACGTCCAATCAAAAGCCATTGAAGCTCGTCATGCTGCCTTGATAAAGCGCTGGAACCAGCTGCTGTCCAACTCGTCCACTCGCAAGAAGAAGCTTCTGGAGGCTCAGGAGCACTTCAGAAAGGTAAAGAGGCTTGAGTAGAGGCTCTTTGAACAGTTTTGTTCATTCACAAAAATACAAACTGAAATTATACTGTTCAAAATCAAACCTGCCATTCGGCTGCAGTGGCTGTGTCTCAGGAGGTAGAGCAGGTCGACCATGAACCAGGGGGTTGGTGGTTCGATCCTTGGCTTTCCTGGTCCTTGAGCATGACACTGAACCCCAACCACCCCCGGTGGCTGTTCCACAGGTGTATGAATGTGTGAGTGGGTGAATGGTGTAAATGCGCTTTGAGTACACTTGAGTGTAGAAAAGCGCTATACAAGTATAAGACCATTTAGCTGAAGTAAGTCCGTGAAGATTCTCAGTCGTCCAGTTTTTAGGTCAAAAAACCTAAAAGAGCTAAAAACTAGAAGTCCAGTTGCCATGACTCAACCTCAACAGCTGAATTAAAACATTTTAACATACCCTAACTTATGGACTGGTTTTAAGTATCATATCTTCTCCACTCCAGGTTGAAGACTTGTTCCTGACATTCGCCAAGAAGGCGTCAGCCTTCAACAGCTGGTTTGAGAATGCAGAAGAAGATCTAACAGACCCGGTGAGGTGCAACTCTCTGGAGGAGATTAGAGCACTGCGTGAAGCTCATGAGGCCTTCCGTGCCTCACTGAGCTCAGCTCAGGCTGACTTCAACCAGCTGGCCGAGCTTGACCAGCAGATCAAGAGCTATCAGGTGGCGTCCAACCCCTATACCTGGTTCACAATGGAAGCACTAGAAGAGACCTGGAGGAACCTGCAGAAGATCATCAAGGTCTCCACATCAAACATTATATACATTCACATATGCAGATAAGGCCTTTTCCACACGTACATTAGATGTTGACCGATGGGGTTTTTCAATGGTGATGCTGGTACCAATCTATAGAAGTCGGGATCGCTGATATATGGTGCTCTTTTGATGCTTTTTTTTTTTTTTAACGATATGTTGGGCTGATTTTCTATTGCCAGGTTTTGGTACCTATCCCTTCCTTTTAAGCTACAGCTATCAATAATGTTACAGTTCCAAAGTAGCTTATGGATGTTATATATTACGTATACATATTCTAGCCTCACTGTTTTCTTTCACAGCATTCTTCTTTTCAGTCTTCCAAAAGTTAGTTTGGCAACATCCACTGTGGTCTGGTAGAATGGCAGTTTGATTAACACAGGGGCCAGTCACACATGTTCCACAACCACACTGGGCTGCCCTGGGATTTGCCTGTCTGTTAATCAGCTTATACTGATACGCTCAACCATCAGCTGATGCCAGTTTTAATATGCACAAATCAGCCCAATTAATCGGTCAACCTCTAATGTACATGGATATTTTTATATTATTGTGGTTCAAGGTCTATTTGCGATCAGGACCTTTCATTCACATCTTATGGTCTTGTTACCTAAGATCAGTCAGCAATAAAAGTTACCATAACAAGGCTGAAAGAATGTTTAATAGCACAGTGTCGAATGTAACTATTATGATACAAATATTAGTTTTTCGATATTTTTAGTGTTGTGCTAAGTACACATGACTTAACGTAAACTGGCTTTGCCTGCAAAAACACCACCATGGATGCAGTCTCAATGAAAAGCTTGTTGCACTTACCTTGCTGCTTCCTGTTGCTCCTGCCTGTAACTGTGAGTGTAGGAGCGAGAGCTGGAGCTGCAGAAGGAACAGAGGAGGCAGGAGGAAAACGACAAGTTGCGTCAGGAGTTTGCGCAACACGCCAACGCTTTCCATCAGTGGCTGCAGGAGACCAGGTAGAGAATGATGTCTTTATAAACCTGTACTGGGGTTTTAGAGGTCAACATCAGTGACACATGATCCTGTTTTGATGAAAACTTTGGCTGCATGATGATCTTCAGCTGCACACACATTTTATACCCACAGTTATATACCCACTGAATATTATGTGTGAGGATGCTTTCTGCAGTGTTAGTCTTTCTGTAAAGCCACTGAATAATCTCAGCACAAGGCATGCTTACTTGTATGCTTAGTGTTTGCTGTCTTGCACAAACACCACATTAGAAGACAGTTCAGTTCTCAAAGCCAAGGCATTGAACATATTCACCACCTGCACACTGGTCTTTAGCTCGTTGAGTTTTCAGGGTTGTTTGCAGTGAGCACTGTTTGTCTCATGTTGTTAATGTGTATTTCTCTCTTTTTCTCTCCCCCCTCGCCTTCCTCTTGGCTGTCTCCTCGCTGGTGCTGGGGATTACTGTGATAATCAGGACATATCTTTTGGATGGGTTAATATCACTTTTTTCTCTTTTTATGTGATTAAGTGTTTGATCCATGTGTGGTTGTAAGAACTGTGTGGGATGTGATGATGAAAGCAAATCTTTGATCTCTAAGGTGGGTGTTTTCAAAATGATCAAGCTTGCTAAGACCTGTTTAAAACCCATATATCCCCATTATTGCTCCTTCACTTAGATGATTTTCTTCTGGACTATTCCCTGTGTTTTCCCTCCATTTTCTTATCTGATCTTTAATCTCTGGTCTTCCCTCTTCCCCCATCCTCTCTCTGAATAGCATAGCCTATCGACGGGTTATCTGTGTCTATCAGTACCAAGTAGCTGATGATCTTTCTGGAAGGTCAACCTCCTTTAAGACTTGCTCTGGTGTTTTTGCTTTTTCTGACCCACTCAGTGTGAGGGCTGCTGACCTCATGCACTTCACTCTAAAAACACCATGTTAGGCTCTGGTGTGCTCAGTGCCACACTGCTGCACTAACACTCACCCCGTCCTCAAACTCCAAGGACCAAGATGCTGTCAGCACTGCTTTCAGCCAGGGGACTAACTAGTTGTCATCATATTTCCTGTGTACACTTAAGGGATGAAAAGTGCAAATTGTCTTTTGTTGCACATATATAAATTTTTTTAAAAACTAGTGCATAAGTAGAATTTTGAATAGAATTTGGTTCCATGTGGACACTGGGGCTTTTTAAGTTTCTGTGCACCAGCTGACTTTAATCATTGCATACTAATGACGTGCTGCAGTTTCCGTCCTCTGTGCAGTAGCCCTGACCTTGCATGGTTTGGGTTACCAGTAGTTTTTGCATGAATGCAACTCCACTCTCTGGCAAGAAAGACAGCATAACAGGTTCACTTACAAATGTGAAGTCATTTTGTCCAAATAATGACATACTACATGATTCACCCAAGTAATGGTAGTAATAGATCACCTCCATACATTACAATGAAATCTAATTCATCAAGGTTTGCCTGGGTATGCTGGGTTGTAGAGAACATGTCTTCTAATACCCATGTCAGGAGTGGGTGCAGTACGTTTCTAGACTGTGCTGCTTCGTTCCTAATATCAGTTTCTGTTGGCATTAGGTCGTGTATGGTGGAAGAGTCAGGCACCCTGGAGTCCCAGCTGGAGGCCACCAAGGTAAATGTCATTGTTCCAAATCAATACCTGTTAACACTGCTGCTGGTGGAGATGACCAGCAGAGGAGTTCCCAGTCCTAAAATGTAGCAAGTCGCTCTCAGTAGACAAATAGTTGAACAAGATGTTTTTTATGAGTTCTGAGCTGAGCTGTGACAGGGTTTGTTGGTGTGTGTGTGTGTGTGTGTGTGTGTGTGTGTGTAGCGTAAGCACCAGGAGATCAGGGCCATGCGCAGCCAGCTGAAGAAGATTGAAGACTTGGGTGCAGCTATGGAGGAAGCACTGATCTTGGACAACAAGTACACAGAGCACAGTACAGTGGGCCTGGCCCAGCAGTGGGACCAATTAGATCAACTTGGAATGAGAATGCAGCACAATCTGGAGCAACAGATACAGGCCAGGTACACAGCAGCAGGATTACTGCATGTTACTGCTAGTCAAGGATTCTGTTGCCAAATGAAAGAAAGCTGAAATGTTTAAGCCTTTATAGGTGCTGCTCAAATGCGGCTGCTGTGGCTGTTCTAGGCTCATGTTCCTCTTTGGTTTTCAGGAATACCACTGGAGTGACAGAAGAGGCTCTGAAGGAGTTCAGCATGATGTTTAAGTAAGTGGTGTTGACCTTCCCTCATGTCATTTTCAGTCTCATGTCTGTTTTCATTCAGACCAGCTAACATCATGTTTACTTGTTTGTCTGCAGGCACTTTGACAAGGAGAAGTCTGGCCGTCTAAACCACCAGGAGTTCAAGTCATGTCTGCGCTCGCTGGGGTATGACCTGCCCATGGTAGAAGAAGGAGAACCTGATCCTGAGTTTGAGGCCATACTCGACACAGTGGATCCTAACAGGTCTTTGTTATTTTGTATTGTGCACATCGTTTGTATTTTGCACACTGTTGTATTTGCCGGCTAACTGGAATCTGTGCCTGCAGGGACGGAAACGTTTCATTGCAGGAGTATATGGCGTTCATGATTAGCCGTGAGACTGAGAACGTCAAATCCAGTGAGGAGATAGAGAGTGCTTTCCGAGCTCTCAGCACCGAGAACAAACCCTACGTCACTAAAGAAGAGCTCTATCAGGTCAGATGTGTTCATTGCTCACTTTCGGTTCAGGTTCACATACTCCCAAGTTCTAACGGTTCTCCTCTTTTCAGAATCTGACCAAGGAGCAGGCAGACTACTGCCTCTCACACATGAAGCCCTACCTTGACAGCAAGGGCCGTGAACTGCCATCAGCTTTCGACTTTGTGGAATTCACACGCTCTCTCTTTGTCAACTAGTCCCTTAACAACCAGTGACCAATTGGATGCGTTTACCCTACACACTTCAACACACAGCTGAAACTGCATGACTGTGGCACTAGGAATACTCACTAACAACAGCTATCTGTATTATCTATTTATCTTGCTCTACCCTTAACTATTTGTGCTTCTCATAATAGCATAGTGGCTCTCTCTACATTTGAATGTGATTGTTTTAGCTGTTTTAGCTTGTGCTTTCAATAAAATTAAAGAACCCAACAATAATGTAACACCTTAACAACTGCAGTGTGCTTTAATAAACGCTACTGGTTAGAACTGGAAACCTCCACTCTCGTTTTATTTCCCTTCCACACATGTTCATTTATATGATGATATGGAGACATAAGCAGTCCTGTGCAGCAGTAATGATCTCATTCTGCCACCTGATTGGCTATCTGCTCCAGCTGACTGCTCTCTCTGGGGTTCTGCTCAGTCAAATCGTTGCTTAGCTGCCAAACACCAACAGTCCCATCTGTATTTCCCACTGCCAAGAGATGAGGATTTTGACAGTTAAAGGCCAAACAAGTTGCAGCTTGGCCTGAGTATCTCTGCTTGATGGTGGCTGCCGGCCTCAGTAGTGACCTACGGCCCAGGTCAATTATCTGCACGTCACCTGGGAGAGACACACAATACATAATGAAACGGTTGGTAATGTTGCTTAATTTACATGGCACAGCATGTTAAGCTGGTATTTCTGCTTCTCAACTGGTTTTCGCTAATTAACAAGAATAGGTCAGTAACCAATAGTCCAGAGCAATGACACAGGTCTCTGCTCTGAAATTTCAACTTCTGATATTTGACCTTGGAGATAGTGTGTAATAAATTCATGCATGGCTCCACAGGTCTGTCTGGTGACACATGCAAACCTTAAAAAACTATATAGATTAACGTTTACACCATCCATATACTCAATTGTATGTTGCACCTTGTCCTGTGGCTGCAGCAAAAACCAGTGGTCTGGTGGGAGACCACTGCACCTGAAACACATAGGAGTCTGAAACCCTGAGAGAGAGCAGTGGGTTGGTCTGCAGCAGAGAATAGAGATGAACCAGGCCATCGGTCCCTGCACTTACAAACAGGTTCCTGCAGATAAAATGACACACAAGTCAGGACACCTGTAAAATCACTGCAGAATATGTGTAAAGTCTGTGTGTGGTGCTGTCACCTGTGGAAAGGAGAACAGTGTATGGAGTGGACAGGGCCACTGCAAGGCCTGAATGAGAAGACTGCTGGGGCTCTTGGGGTCATGCTCTGGCCTTCTGAGGGTGTAGTGGCTGGAATCTTGGAGGAGAAGGAGCACCTAAGCAGCAGGCCACCCTCAGAGCCTACCAGGAAGGTATCACCATCCCAGGGAGACAGAGCCAGGGAGGTCACACCCACAGCGCTGCTGCCGCGGGCCTGTGGGAGACATAAGATGCAAAACTATAACTTTCCTAAATCCTTACTGAATGCTACTGATCATCACTGATTAGCTTTCAATCTGAATGATAAGAAAAATATTAAATCTGGACTCTGTTAGACTGTGATAGTAGGCTACACTGGGTCCTGCATCTTTCCAAGTATTTTCCAGCTAAACACAGTGATGCTCTCTGTTTGGTCTCATCTCTGAGTTATTCTACACTGATATTGTAGAATAGTGTCATTGTTTCAGTTTCACCTTTTGTCACTGTGACGCTCACCTTGTAGCTGACGCTGCTGCTGCTGTGGGGAACCTGCTGTTGTACTAAAGCGTAGGCAACATTCAGGATAAACCTGCCCTGGTCTGAGTCCACCGTCCACAGCAGCACCCTTCCCCCCGAGCTGGCACTCAGCACCCCAAATTCTCCTTTCTTCTGCAGGGCTACCCAGGTGACCTGCATGCACCAACGCACACACACACACAGGTCAGACTGGCGTCCAGTGGCTCAAACATGCCATAAGTTATCAGAGTCCAATCCATGGTAGACCCAGCTCAGTTAGAACATACATTCAAGCACATTGTATATACTGGCCTGATAAACAGGCTCTGTGTGGCTGTCAGCTGACATTCCAGTTAGGGCCAGCACAGGGTCCTGAGTCTGACTGGTGTCCCAGACCACCACCTCTCCACTGTAGAGACCCCCTGCAACCACAGCAGCCAACACACATACAGAGTGGTTTGACAGCCACTAAGATAACAGGAATAAAGCATGAATGAAAATAACAGGAGGCTTTCCCAGTCCTAAGATTAAAATGAATCATTAAAAAATATAACTGCATTCACTCCACAACTGGTGATGTGAGAGCACAGAGTGACAGTATACCTGCAATGAGTGCGGGCTGGCTGGGGTGGCAGCACAGAGCAGTGACCGCAGTGGGCACATCAATGGCCAGATCAGCTTGTGTAGTGCTCAGGCCTCGACGGTCCAGGTTCCATGTACATACGTAGGACCTCTCAGTGCTCCAGTGTCCATCGTCTATCCTGCCCAAGAAAAATACATAGACATCTGATGATTACAGGTCCAACATCCAGCACATTCTCAGTGGACTTTCAGCTCTGTTAACAAAAAATCTAAACATACACATTAGGGAAAACAGGAACATACCGACCATATGCACAGGCAATGACTGAACCTGTATAACTCCAGGACACACTGGTTACATGAAGACCTTGCTCTTGAGCGATGGGATGTTGAAGGCAGTGGAGACATGAAACCTGCAAACATGGAAGACAGTGCTCTCAATACAAAATGCAACACACACTGGCTGTTGATCAACCCCAGTTTATTACATGAATTAAATGCACACTGAGCCAACTGTCTGCTCCAAGTGTGAGACAATCATTTAACAAGTGTCTTTGTCCTTTGTAACTAGATGCTCCTAATAGACAGAGGAGTCAGGACATGACAGTGCGGTGGCCGATGGTTGCCGACACACAGGCACGTGCACAGGTAGGGCTCAACCTGTGCAGAGCACATGCCTTTTGTCCTTATAATCCAAAGTGCCCTTTTTTGAAGGTGGTGTTTTTTTGTTTTTTTTTTGTTCTTCAATAGATCAATGCCTGTCTGTCTTAAAAATATATTTAGTCAATGAAAGGTATTAAAAAGAGTTTGCAAGGGTAAATAAATATCTTGTTTTTGAATAAGTACAGCGTTGTCTTTCCACAAGAAACACTAGTATGTCTATAAAGGCTCATATTTTATGCATTTGAGGTCTGAGAGAGAGGGCTAGCATTTGCCATCTAAGGTAGTCACAGCCAATAGTCTACACTTAAATATCCTGTGCATACAGTAGCATTTCATCTTTTATAAAATGAGATTTTGGCCAAATGTATTTTAGAACAGGAAAAACTGAGCGCCCATATTGCTACAACAAACTTTGTAACCCGTTGATGAAAAATGACAAATTGCACATTTGCACACATTGGCTGGTCAAAAACCCAGCTGTAACTGCATTTGAGTTTGATACAGTAATCCTCATCAGTAATCCTCATCAGCTAGTCTTTTGGTTTATGATGGCGATCTGCTGATGCACTTCATTTATTAACACTTATTCATATTATATGGTCAAACCATGGTTATGTCTACAATGTTAATATGCAAGTATTTGTTAGCTAGCTCATTTTTTAATCTAATATTCTATACTGTCCGCTGGTCTTCACATGTATACCCATAGTAAAACACGGTTTTACTACAGTAATGTTGTAGTAACAAAAAAAACATTACAGAATCAGGCCACTGTGAAAATTTTATCATGTAGAATGTAATGTGTGTACCCACCTATTATATATAGATAGATAGATAGATAGATAGATAGATAGATAGATAGATAGATACTTCATTCATCTTGACATTTATTCGTATATATATATAGAGAAAGAGAGAGAGAGGAGAGGGAGGTAAATACAAAGCTTTTGAGACTATTATTTTGTGTTATTTATTGGTCATTAAGATGTGACCAATTAAAAAGGGAGGGTGCAGGGGGATGCCCTTTTTCACTTTCAGCACATGCCCCACAAAGGGTCTGTGCACGGCCCTGCCGACGCCAGCAAAATGGGACAATAGCCTGCCTGCATCACACGGGGGCGCGCACGGCTAAAGCGCAAATGACCAAACTAATGATTTCTAAAGCAAAGAGCTGTTTAAAAACAACAAATGCTTTTAATGATAACTGATCCTGGTTTACTTCCAGCTGCTGAATGTTCCGTGTCATGTGTTTTATTTGCTCTGTTCAAGCAGCGTTTCCTGACATTTGCTCGCTTTCTGGAGGCTGTTTTTAGGAAGAGCCTTATAGACTCGTTGCTGTGCTGGGACGAGGCTTCACGGAGGATCACGGGATGTTTGGTGTCTTTTAAGTGCGAGGGACGGGTTGCCGCCATGACATAAGACTGGATACATTAGATTTAGAAGTGTAGGTGCATTTGTCAGCAGCTTGAACTGCGCATCTGTGTTGCCCTTGACCACAGGGGGCGGTGCTGCTTACCAGCTGACTACGATCGTCCCAGTTCACCTGGAACCCATCGAAGGCGTGACTCCTGCCATTTCTGACCAGCTCTCTGATCACCGCGTCCTCGACCCGCTGCACAAAGTCCTTCAAGCCAGGCGGCTCTTGCTCAGCCTGGGTTTGATGGAAGAGCTCCGCTGTGTCGTCCGGAGGCTCTGTCTGGGTGCAGTTGGTGGCCGTGCAGGCGGTCTGGACCTGTGCCTCAGCACTGTGCACGTCTCCGGTCTGACAGCCTCTCTGAAAACCAGTCATGCTTCTTCAGTTCACAGCAACAACATTTGTTCTGTCAGATTTCAGTGAGTGGAGCTTGGTGCTGCTGCTCACACTTACCGAGTCCCGCTCCAGCTGCTGAGACCTCCTCCACTGGGACCGGATGCTCACTGAGCCTAGGGCTTCGTCAGAAAACATGCTCACAGAAGCGGACTGGTCTGATCCCTCACAGCGTTCCTACCCATGTTACCTTGGTTACGAACAGGAAGTCTACAATCACTTCCGTTTCTTCTGCGCAGCAGCGGCATTACGTCATAGCAAAGAAAGCCAACGAAAACACGAGGCGACGACATGCTGGATGACGTCAGCATTGAACTGTCCACACCTGCAGCTCATTGGACAGAGCGCTGTCCCGTGTCAGAACTGGCTCAGACCAACATCCATCTGAATATTATTATTTCTGTATACTGGACACACACACACACACACACAAATCTAATGAACACATTCAACATAAGAAGAAGCCTAACACATTCTATGGGGGTCTATGGAGGCTCCTCCTCTTATGCAGGAAGCAACTCTATTAACATAAATCTAATAAATGAAGAGCTTTAGACTGGGAAACAGATTTGGAACTGATTTAGTCTCCAGCTAATTTTTATAAACATTTCTGGAACTCAGAGGAAATCTTATAGGTTTTTATGAAGTCCATGGATAACTAGATTCTTCCTGTTACTATGTGACAAGGAATTCCCAAACCAGGAAAGGAATAATCTTTGCCTGTTTCCCTTCTGAATAGTGACTCTAAACTATTTGCTCACACTTTAAATACCCACTTTAAACACACGCTCCATCAAATAACTAGTCAAATCCAGTCTGGGCTTATAAAGGCTCACTCAACTCCTAACACAGAATTGAATTGACAACAGTGACTTGATAAAGGATGATGGTGTCATTTTATTTCTTGGTTTTTACACAACATTCAGTTCTCTAAAACCCTAATTTCAATGTAAAACTCTGGAACTGTGTGGTTGTGGTGAAAAACTGACCCAAAACCAATCCAAAAATACAAACAGTCCAGTTTGCATAAAGCAAGGCTGCTCCATCTCACCACCACACTTTAGTCTTACTGCTGAGCAACAATCCTTCAAAAGTCAGAGCTGAAGAAACTCCCTGTGTTCATTGTTTAAATGAGAACTAGTCAGATTTTTCTGAAACATCTAGAGCTGATTCTCCATAATTGTGCTCTTACCAAGGTGTATCACATACCTGGAAAATCATCTGTCAAATGCCTTGACATTGCGATTACTCTGTTTTTGCTCCTTTTATGTTCACAGTCTACACATCGGACTTTAGGTATAACTCAGTCTTCCTACATTCAGAAGTATTGTGATAATACGGCTGTTGAGGCATGTGTGCATGGTGGACACTGTTCTTTTCTCTCTCCTCTATCCACTCACCCCAACAGGTCGAGGCAGATGGCCGCCCAAACTGAGCCTGGTTCTGCTTTGTTTTTGTAAAGTGCCTTGAGATGATTTGTATTGTGATTTGGCGCTATACAAATAAAATGGAATTGAATTGAATTGAATTGAATTGAATTGAATTGAATTGTTGGGGGAGTGGCATTACAGACTGGTGAAAAAAGGCCAGTTCTGTGCTAGGCAGGGGGCTGGACCCTGTCAGAACTGTGGTGGAGCAGCAGATGTGAAGGAAGCTGATATACTGACTAAACAGAGTAGCAGCTGCGAATGAGAGGCTCATCTCACTGCGCTGCAGAACTGAGAGGTTGAGGAGATCCTTTGTCCCCACAGCCATTAGACTTTTTAATAGTAATTGTTGATATGTTATTTATGCTATTTATGTTATATGTTATTGACTGAGTGTCTGTATCTGTTTATTGTATTTTATAGTGAAATTTCTATGTTAAAGTTAATATAAGAGCTGCTTGACAATCTGAATTATGGGGGATGAATAAAGTATCTATCTATCTATTAGATCCAAAAGCTGAACTAATGAAAGGCTGCTAATGAAGGTTTATAGATAATGAGGGGTGAAACTTGTCACCTTTCAGCGACATTAGCCGTTTTCATCTTGAAATAGGTGATTTACGTGAATCGTGTAGATATGCTCCGAGAATCTCGCTCAACCAGAAATCGTTTTTGATTTGCCATCTTTGAACCCCTTAATTTCCAGGCTGTTATGGCACAGTGCTTGAATTTCATCACAAGTCATTACATATTAAAACACAGCTATTACAGAATAAAATGTCAGGGATATAATCAGTACATGTGTCAAAGAAAGTGTTAAAATGTAAGGTTCTGTTAAGAAGCTATAAAAAAATGAATTTAACAAATTAATTGAGATGTAGGCCTACCCATTCTGACTGCTGCTCTTTTTATTCCGTCCCTTAACGTGTTATATCTGCCACCTACTGGTGTGAGAGTGATATGACGTTTTATTGAAGATGACAGGTATGCAGCATACACTGGAAACAAGTTTGTTTCCTAAAAGAAAAGGTGGCGATTGACACCCCCCTTCAAAATGAACCAAAATATAATTTAAGACTTATCCCTGTAGTTTGTGCTCTCTCCCTCTCTCTCTGTTCTCTCTGTACCTTCTGCAGGTGTCCCTGGTCCTGGAGCTGTATATTGCTGATGTGCAGTTACTGGCCCCACCAACCTGCAGTGTCTATTTGTTGTTTATTGTTGCTGTTCTTTTCTCTCTCCTCTATCCACTCACCCCAACCGGTCGAGGCAGATGGCCGCCCAAACTGAGCCCGGTTCTGCTGGAGGTTTGTTCTTCCGTTAAAGGGAGTTTTTCCTCTCCACTGTCACCAAGTGCTTGATCATAAGGGAATTGTTGGGTTTTTTTGTAAAGTCCTTTGAGATGATTGTATTGTGATTTGGTGATATACAAATAAACTGAAAATGGAATTTTATCACAGGAATTTGGGGAAATATGAAACAAACTTTTAACTGTAATGTGTTAAATTGCATTTTTCTTATACACTACACAAGCGTGATGCATCATTGTGCAGTGTCCAGGAAGACAACAGGAAGTAACATTCACAGTTTCACAATGAAACTCCATCCAACCTGCTGCCCACAGGGACACATGGGGTTAGGCCACTTTGCTCAAAGACACTGTCATGGTGTGAATGAGCAACGGGTATCCCATCCAGATCTCAATCAAGCTGGTCCTGGAATCGGCCACCACCACATTGATGTTTTCTGTTGCCTTGATACATGTTTCATTGCGGAACATAAGAATAATTTATAGCACTGTTCTCTTTGCGGAGCCTAAGGAAAGAAACATTGTTTTAGTAGCTCCTGGAGAGCCTAATATAGTACACATCCTGAAATGGGACAGCAAAATGTAAATGTAGTTAATTTGTGCTGAACCAGTGCCTAAGTGCAGCCTATCCTAGCTTTAAATACCACAGGACCACATTGGTTTTACAAAGAACAGTACGTTGACAGAAAAGCCACAGACACTTTGTGTTGAGGAAATTGAATGAGTTTAATTGTGGTAAACAAACTCCTGAAAAGGTGATTAAAGAATATGGTGTAAAGTATTTTTAATATGACCATGTGATATGGACACGTCAATGTTGGAACAGGCGTAAACTGCAGAGAACAGTAAATACTGCTAGCAAAATAATTGAAGCTGCAGATACAACCCAACTGTGCGAAATCTCAATTCAATTTAATGAGCAAATCTTACCAGTTTATAAGTGATCCCTTCCATCCTTTGTAAAGGATGAAGCTTCGCCTCAGAGAGGCTGACAGACCCGTAAGTGCAGGTCTTTCCTAACACAAACAGCATACCAATTTGCATTGTGATGTTTAATTGTGTGGTAAGGCTACAAACAACTTTCCACAAAGTTCCTGACCAAACCTACACAATCATGTATCAAATACATTGACCCCAACTGGCCCAACCACAGACTGCATGCAACAAAACCTTTGCTAACCATTCAATTGCTCAAGGGCATCTCAACAGTATACTCAGTTAACTTATGCACTGGCCTATTCACAAGTATGCTGCATTTGTATCCAAACTACAGCGGAAAACCCACGTGACCAAACTCCTCCAAACATCATGTATACATTTATTTATTGTTACAAAGCAACTGGTACACTTAATTTAATGTGAACAAGTTTCCAGTGGAACAGGAGAAATGCTGCAGACTCCTCAGATCACTTGACAGAAATTTTGTCCTCCCTCCTGTCTCAATATGCAAAGCCAAGCTCAGAATTTCAGCTTTAGGTTTTTATAAAAAAAAAACAAAAACATGTATTTCAAACTTTGTTGTAGGAGCCTGAAAAACAAAATAATTTTAAATCTATTCATGTGTCAAAGCCCTGCTGCCCCACCAGACCTCCCCATTAAACTGTGTACAATTAACAACTTACTAAGATACATCTATATTCCAAAAACATTTACAACGGCTGAAAGGAAAAGCTGGTGCTTTCAATCAATTCCATTAGTACAATAAGTCACAAAGGAAAATGCAACTTCTAATTAGCCTTAGTAACCCTCACCACTGGATATATTATAATATACATTTATATATAAAAGTGGCTAAGGATGCTATGATTACGTTATCACTGCACCATGGCTTATTTTATTGAACTCACATCTTTAAACGAAACTTTCATTCTTACATAGAAACTGCTATTTTTACGTATTTTAATTCTACGTAGGATGACGTGCAGAATGCTACAAATTTTTTTATTCTTTTACATGTCTTTGGGAGATGTACAGAAACAATGACAGGTGAGACTTCCAGAGAGCCATCAACACTCCCACCCCACATGTAGACCTGCTGTGTATAGAGCTGGTCTTTAGCCATAGCATTAAAGAGAGGCTTGGCTGCAGAGGAAGAAACAGACAGGCTGACAACACACAGGGAAAGTTTTTTTGTTTTCTTTCTTTCTTTCTTTTTTTTCTTTTTTTTTTTTTTTTACAAAACCCCCCAAAACAAACAAAATATTTTGTTCCTATGGGCTGTAGGATGATCACAGAGGGAGAACTGGGAAAAACTGTTGGCTGAAATGTTTAATCGTCCTCACCATCGTCCTGAAAGAAAAACAAAATATACAGTGGTTGTTCAACCAAGAACATCATTGTACAAATCATGTTTCTATGGGGAAAATCTCAATTCCCTAAAAGCTTTATGTCTTTCCTTATGTGCAAATATATTTTTAGAGAGTTATTCTCTCCAATCTTTCATCTGAAGTGTCCAATCAACGACTGATTTCCTATGAAGAGGCCTGTCAGTCCATGAGAGTTAGGTTATCACTGATTAAAATCACTGTTTCTGCACTCCATAGTGTGTTGTTGACCCTTACCTCTCCATCGTCTCCATCACCATCCTCATCTTCACCTTCCTCTTCCTCCCCCTCATCAATATCTTCCAGACCCTCCTCTTCATCCTCATCATCATCACCATCACCTTCTTCATCCTCCATGTCTGGGACCTTTGGGGTATTTACACATTAACCAGCAGATTCAGAATGAGTTCTTCATTGAGTCATCAGTGAACTACCACCCTGCACACCCTAAGTCTCACCTTACCTTATTTAGTCTTACAGTCTGGCATAGCTATGCTCACCACAATGGAGCACAACCAATGCAAAACACCAATATTTGAGTTATATTTTTGAAAACATGTCAGCTGAATGGGCAAATGACCTTGTCAACATTTAAGTTTGACTCTTAAAAGAACCGACCATGGCAAAGTTTAGACATCCCTCGACAAATACCACATTTTGTTGACTTTTACAAAGAAGAAAATCCAACCCCTGCAGCAAACATAAATATAAATTATAAACATTAAAATCAGCCTTTCAAATATTAATGCACTGGTACTTTTACTTTTGTGATCTTAGAAAAAAATAACAGTAATTGCAGCATATGCAAAAGTTTGTGCACCCATCTACTTATGAAACATAACTTCATTAGTGCTTTAGGTCTCAGCTGGCCAGTAATTCAAATGAAAACTTTTCATTAGGAATTGTCTGACTTCAATCCTGTTGTAACAGCAACTATGAACTCATCTAAAGATCTTACTGAAGATCTCAAAGTCTACAAAGCAACATCCATGATAAACAAGACTCATTTTGGAAATGCCAGATGAAGTTCAAATTGAGCCTGCTGACCACAGTCAGGAGAAAGAAGGAGCAAAATGGAGCAGTATTTAATGAAAAGAACAGCTTGTAAAATGTTCCAGGGTAACGTTCAGCAAGTGGCACAGAAACATTGAGAAAAGGAAGAATAGATTCTGCTAAATAGCAACAAATTTTGCAATGTGCTATCATTTGCCACAATAAGGGTGTATCTGCATTAAGTTACTTCAGACTGCAAACACTATTTCTATTTTTAAATATGTGATTGCCACAACAAAAGACAATAATTCCTGCCACATTCATTTTCTAGTGGTGAAAAATTCTGTCTAAGCACCAAACTCTGCACTGATTACAGATCTGTAATTTCTACTGCAGCTCCTGGGTTGAATTTGATATTTGGCATGCCTCTAAAGCCACACAACAAAGCACCTTGCAGGTCGTCTTAGTGTATGAACACTGCATACTACTAGAGGAAACAATCCTACCAGGTAGTACTGCAGCGGGTTAGGCCAGATGTCATCCTTGATCACTTCTCCCAGCTCGTCAGCTCCTGCATCAGAGTGGTCAGTAAACCATGTGAAGAAGCTCTCTGGCTCCTCATGTTGCCTCTTCTTCCCTGCTTTGTTTGGTGTCTGACCAGTACGCTTTGTCAGGTCCTAGGAGGAAAACAGGGTCACGACAGAATGATATAAAATGTTCATTAATAAGAAAATAATTGTAATTACTTTCATACATGCACATATCTGAAAGAAAAGCATAAACAGATTGCTGCACTGGGAGGACAAGAGAGGCTGAAGTACAAACAGTGCAATACAACATGTAGCACTAAAGTAAATTCAATTTCTGAATTCCAGTTTTCCTACTACCAAGGTTAGTGTGATTATTTTTTAGTAGTAAAACAATGTTTTAATAAAGTCACAGACAAGCTAAAGAAAAAAAAAAGCAAACTAACCTTTCCAGCTTTCCATTTGATTTCAGTTGATTTGGAAACAGGGTCTCCACTCTCATTTACATTAAACTCTTTGGAAAGGGCTTTGTTCTCAAAGTAGGGATTTTCATCAAAATACTACGGAAAAGAGAACATCTGTGTCACAGCTGTAGCCAAATATGGTATAGTATTAAGGATGTCCACAGTAAACCTGACAACTCACAAAATCTATTCTATATCCAGACTTGATATCCTCGAACTCAGTGACCTCCACTCTCGACAAGTAATGAAGTGCTTCCTCGTCCTCCTCTCCCAGAAGAGCTGAAACTGCAAATCAGACAACAGATGCACAGTTAGCTGCTGATCACACATACATGCACACAAATAAAACAATGACAACACAGTAACACTTTACCTTGTGGATGGTTGACAAATGTTGTGACCCAAAAATTGGGGATTTTGGCTATGAGTTCTGATCGCTTCTGAAAAAATGGCTGGCGTAATTTGTTGTACTTCTGCTCTACTTTTAAAATTTCTTCACTAGCCTGTTCGTTCAGTCTGAGGGAGAAAGCAAAGGAACATGTCAATCAGAAAACTTTCTCCATACACCCACCTTTCAATGCGCATAAGCAAAACTCACCTGTCAATTTCATTCTGTACTTCATCAATGTGTTCAATTGCTTCCTGTTGCTCTTTTTCTGAAAAAGGAAGACACCCTTTTAAATGCAGGGGTTTTGAATGAACACTTCAAAGCAGCAACAACAGTTTTCAACTGTTGACATGGTTTATCATTCAATCTGGTTAAAGTCTTAAGACTCAACTCCAACACAGTTACAGATATTCAGATCTACGTATGCGTTGCCCATTGCTTCTCAGACGTATATTACTAATGTAACAAAAGCGAATACAGTGTTCATTAAATCTGAATGCTTTTGCACCCTTCAGCCAGGATATTCCATCAAATACTTTTTCTGCATACCCATGAGTTTTAGAAGTCATCTGTGATTATCACACTGCTTGGATGAGTCATTGTGATGTAACATTTACACATGCCTATATGTGATTTTTTTAACATAGTGACTTTTTTTTTTAATATATTGTGATTAACTTAGGATCCATAACTAAACCTATATCTCTTCTACTGAAATTAATTGTAAACCATGATTTTACCTTAATAAAAGTCATTGCTGCAGCACATTCGGCCACAGCTGATATAACCTCAAATCCCCTTTTTTCACGCTTAAGTAATTAATTCAAATGTTTTCAAAGTGAAATCGAACATCATATTAATTTATTTCAAGTACGAGACATCTTTATCAATCTGATTTGGACTTAGTTCTAATATTTTAAATGTTGGCGTTGATTTCACCATCGCAAAAGTCGAATTCTGCAGCCAGGGAAACTCTAGAGTGCGTCGGGGGTTTGCTTGGTGCTGGTGTTAGTGTGTGTGGTGGATCCGTGGCAGACAGACCCCTGCCTCCTGTAGTCTGGAGCTTCCTGTTGCAGCTAAAGGCGGCCTGGTTTGAATGAGGGGCTGCAAAATACTGTCTGCCTTACGCTGATCACAACTGCTGCAGGTTTAGGAAAAGCCTCACTACGCTCGTCAGGCACACATTAGCATCTATGAGGTCGCTTCACGGCGATACTAGAGCTGCCTGCAGGAGCACGAAGCGCTTGTTTACATTGCGCTCAGCTACAAACTGGCACACAAAGCCATGTGTGCACGCAGCCAACCGTGCTCGGCCTGGCTACTGTGGAGCGGGAGACCCAGAACGCTGCACTTGCTAATGCTAACGCGACCATACACGCAGCTACAGGAGGAAACGCACAGCTCCATGCGATTTCTCCCACACCTTCCACCACCAACGCTTTCCCACGGTGTGCCAACAGTGAGTGCATACACAGCTAACTGCACGCACTGGCCTCCACACGGGAACTAGCCAGTGTGAGCTAACAGCTAGCTAACCCCTCACGCTGGCTAAAGAGTTAGCCCATGCTAGTATGCTATATTAGTGCCACACCGCAGTGTGTATATGCAGGAGGATGCAGGTTAAACTGTGCATCCACAGCCGTTTCGCTTCAGCTCGACACTACCCAACAGACAGTGCGAACAACAAAATGACGAAAAACAAATGAAAATGGCGTTGAACAGGATAACCGCCATTCCTTAACGTTACCAGAGGTCTCGTCCGCTCCGTCGTGATTTGAATTCTCCTTCCTACTGACTTTCGCCGATGAGGCCGACATGGTTTAAGCTGACCGTGGCTCTTTTGACCAGGTGTATGTCCCGAGCGGTTTCTAACTCTTCTCTGAAGGATAAAAGTTACTTCCACCTTACACCGAGCGCGTCTCTTGATGCCCACGATAAAGAGATGAACGCAGCTTCGCACGCTTGTTTCTCTCTGGGGCGCCTGGTCGATCAACATATTTATGGTGCTCTACTGCCCCAAGGTGGTTGGAGTATGGCACTGCAAGTTGTTTGCACGGAACGAAAACAAACCAGCTTAAAGTGCCGTGTTTATCAGACACATGGAGGCTGCTACAGACACTAGATTAACTATGGCAACAAAAGCTTTATTTCTACCAAAGAAACGCCAGTAGTCAGTAGTGTGGGTACAGCAGGATGACACATTGACACGTTTGCAAAACCTGAAGTAAAAATGTTGCTGCTAAAGGAGCCAATACATCCAATTTGGGATCACCACCCAACTTTGCAGGCCCAAGTAAAGCTAATACATAACAACTAAGTTAAATTACATGCCAAGTAGGGCATTAAAAGTAAACCTGGTACAATCGATGCTGTAGTGGTGAGAGTTAGGGCTTTTAGTGCAATGTAAACAAGGAGGCTTGTAAGGTTGAGCTATGGAAGTCAGAATGTAGTCCTCTCAAGACCTTCAGTCAATGAACATTTAACGTTACACCTTGTTGCTTCCTCCTGTCTGTGCTGAGTAAATGTTGGGCTTTGTGAGTTAATATGGCAGGAGTAACTGTAACACTAACATAACATCAGGAGCTTGGAGACTTCCAGGCAGTAGTAGCTCTACCTCAGGTCCTAAAGAAATATAGAAAGAATCCACACACTGAAAACTCTATGAAATCATTTTGTGATCTATTTCTATTTGTTCTTTTTAAAAGGGAAATACTGACAGATGTTTACAGGGCAGAGATCACCTTTCTTTAATTGCAAAGGGAGAGATTAACTTTTGTTTGTCTTTATTATTTTGTGCTGAATTATTTGCTTACTGTGTTGTTTCTGTTTTAAAAAGCAGCAATAAAGAGCACTTTAAAACCACTTTAAGTGTTAATGTGATTAGTAATGTTGTCAAATTAATTAACGCATAATAATTGTATACTCGTGAAAATGTGATTATTCCTCAGAGTATAACTGTACCATAATCGTTGCATCCCTCTTCAAGTATACTGGTGATCAACGCACTAGGGCATTAAAAATAATTGCTTATTCACGTCGGCAGCAATGACACCCGATTACGTCAATGACAGAGGTCATTAAAATTAATGTTGAGTCGGTGTGTAACTTTGCTAAATTAATGTCGGACTCCGTAGTTTTCTCTGGATCCCTCCCCAATCTGACCAGCGATGACATGTTTAGCCGCATGTCGTCGTTCCGTCGCTGGCTGTCTAGGTGGTGTCCAGCAAACGATGTGGGCTTCATAGACAATTGGGCCACTTTCTGGGGAAAACCCGGTCTGGTAGCGAGAGACGGCATCCATCCCACTTTGAATGGTGCAGCTCTCATCTCTAGAAATTTGGCCGAGTTTATTAGCCAACCTAAAGCCTGACAATCCAGACTGGGGACCGGGATGCAGAGACTCAGTCTAAAACGCCTCTCTGCAGTTTCCTTAGAGCCGCCGCCCCCCTCAAACCACATAGAGACTGTGTCTGCCCCTCGAACATATAAATCAAATAAATCAGAAGTTAACAGAAGAGGAGTTATTTATAAAAACTTAATAAAAATTAAGACCACTCCTCTTATTGAACAGAAAAACAGAACTGTCAAATGTGGACTATTAAATATTAGGTCTCTTTCATCTAAATCTCTGTTAGTAAATGATTTGATAACTGATCACCAAATTGACCTACTTTATCTTACTGAAACCTGGTTACAGCAGGATGAATATGTCAGTCTGAATGAATCAACCCCCCTCAGTCATAAAAATGATCATGTTCCTTGAAGCACAGGTCGAGGTGGAGGAGTAGCTGCAATCTTCCACTCAAACTTATTATTAAACTTTCATCCTCAGAACAGTTATAACTCATTTGAGAGCCTCACTCTTAGTCTCTCACATACAAACTGGAAAACACAAAAACCAGTTCTACTTGTCATTGTGTACCATCCACCTGTCCCTTACTCAGAGTTTTTAACTGAATTCCCTGACTTCCTGTCTGATTTAGTGCTTAGTTCAGATAAAGTCATTATAGTGGGAGATTTTAACATTCATGTAGATGTTGAAAATAACAGCCTCAGTATTGCATTTAATTCTATATTAGATTCAATTGGTTTCATTCAAAATGTTAATAAACCCACCCACTGTTTCAATCACACCCTTGATCTTGTTCTGACCCATGGCATCGAAATTGAACATCTAATAGTTTTTCCCCCAAATCCTGTTTTGTCAGATCATTCTTTAATAACTTTTGAATTTAAAATGATGGATCATGCAGCGTTTGGAAGAAAATTCCACTACAGCAGATGTTTATCCGACAACGCTGTTAATAAATTTAAGAAAATGACTCCATCTTTATTTACATTTATGCCAAGTACGAACATAGTGGAGGGCAGCTGCCTCAATCCCACTCCCTACCAAATTGATCATGTTGTTGACAGCGCTGTAACCTCACTGCGTGAAACGCTTGATTCTGTAGCCCCTCTGAAAAAGAAGTTAGTGAATCAGAGAAGATTAGCCCCATGGTATAATTTACATGTTCGTACCTTAAAGCAGGCATCACGAAGGCTGGAAAGGAAGTGGCGTTCCACAAATTTAGAGGAAATTTTTCTAGCCTGGAAAAACAGTCTACTAACATATAAAAAAGCTCTCCGTAAAGCCAGAACTGCATACTATTCATCACTAATAGAGGAAAATAAGAACAATCCCAGGTTTCTTTTCAGCACTGTAGCCAGGCTGACAAAAAGTCACAGCTCTGTTGAGCCCAGTGTTCCCTTAGCTCTCAGCAGTGATGAATTTATGAGTTTCTTTACAAATAAAATCACAACTATTAGAGATTAAATTCAGCAGATGCTTCCTATACCTGCAATAAACTAATTTTCTACTACAGTAGCTCTTGAATCATCTTTAAGACCTCAGTTATGTTTAGACTGCTACTCTCCCATAGATCTCTCTGAATTCACATCAGTAGTTGCTTCATTGTGTCTCTTAGACCCCATCCCGACTAGACTGCTTAAAGACACCCTGCCCTGCCATTAATTAACTCATCTCTATTAGACTTAGTAAATTTATCTCTACTATCAGGCTACGTACCACAGGCCTTTAAGACTGCAGTAATCAAACCTTTACTCAAAAAGCCTAGTCTTGATCCAGGTGTCTTGGCTAATTATAGACCAATATCCAACCTGCCATTTATGTCTAAAATCCTAGAAAAAGCTGTTTCTAAGCAGCTATCAGACCACTTACACAGGAATGAACTATTTGAAGATTTTCAATCAGGATTTAGAGCACATCATAGTACAGAAACAGCACTGTTAAAAGTCACCAACAATCTTCTTAGCCTCAGATAATGGACTTGTTTCGATACTTGTCCTCCTAGACCTTAGTGCTGCATTCGAAACTATTGGCCACAACATGTTATTACAGAGACTGGAGCATGTGACTGGTATCACAGGAACGGCATTAAAATGGTTCCAATCCTATTTATCAGACAGATTCCAGTTTGTTCATGTCCATGATGAACCTTCCACACGCACAAAAGTTAGTTATGGAGTTCCACAAGGCTCTGTGCTAGGACCGATTCTGTTCACCCTGTACATGCTTCCTTTAGGCAGTGTTATTAGAAAGCAATTACCACCGCTATGCAGATGACACTCAGCTGTATCTGTCTATGAAACCTGTTAGCACAAACCAGTTAACCAGACTTCAAGCCTGTCTAACTGACATAAAGGCCTGGATGACCAGTAACTTTTTACTTTTAAACTCGGAGAAAACAGAAGTCATTATATTTGGGCCAAAAAATCTCAGAAATAACTTTTCTAAAATTATAGCTACTCTAGATGGCATAGCCCTGGCCTCCAGCACTACTGTAAAAAACCTTGGAGTTATTTTTGACCAGGATATGTCCTTTAACTCACACATAAATCAAATCTCTAGAACTGCATTCTTTCACCTGCGCAACATTTCCAAAATTAGGAACATCCTGTCTCAAAATGATGCAGAAAAACTAGTCCATGCATTTGTTACCTCAAGGCTAGATTACTGTAACTCATTATTATCTGGATGTCCCAGTATCTCCATAAAAATCCTCCAGTTAATTCAGAATGCTGCAGCCAGAGTCCTGACAGGAACAAGCAAGAGAGATCATATTTCTCCTATATTAGCTTCTCTTCATTGGCTCCCTGTAAAATACAGATTAGAATTCAAAATCCTTCTGACATACAAATCCCTTCATGATCAAGCTCCTTCATACCTTAAAGACCTCATAGTACCATATTATCCCAATAGACCAATTCACTCTCAGAGTGCAGGTCTACTTGTGGTTCCCAGAGTTTCCAAAAGCAGAATGGGAGGCAGAGCCTTTAGCTATCAAGTTCCTCTCCTGTGGAACCAGCTCCCAGTCTGGGTTCAGGAGGCAGACACTCTCTGTACTTTTAAGGCTAGACTTAAAACCTTCCTCTTTGTCAAAGTGTATAGTTAGGGCTGACTTCAGGTAACCCTTAACCATCCCTTAGTTATGTTGCTATAGGCCTAGACTGCCATCGGTGCACTGAGCTCCCCTACCCCTCCCCTCCCTTCCCCTCTCTTCCTCTCCTCCCACCTCATGTATATTCCACCATTGAATGTCACTAACCTCATGCTCTCTCTCTCCCCTAGTTTGTGCTCTCTCCCTCTCTCTCTGTTCTCTCTCTCTGTACCTTCTGCAGGTGGCCCTGGTCCTGGAGCTGTATATTGCTGATGTGCAGTTACTGGTCCCACCAACCTGCAGTGTCTATTTGTTGTTTATTGTTGCTGTTCTTTTCTCTCTGCTCTATCCACTCACCCCAACAGGTCGAGGCAGATGGCCGCCCAAACTGAGCCTGGTTCTGCTGGAGGTTTTTTCTTCTGTTAAAGGGAGTTTTACCTCTCCACTGTCGCCAAGTGCTGCTCATAACGGATTTGTTGGGTATTTTGTTTTTGTAAGGTTTTGTATTGTGATTTGGCGCTATACAAATAAAATTGAATTGAATTGAACTAGTTCCCTTTCCATCCATGACACAAATAGCAAACCAGGATCATCTTAGCATTAACTCAAACCTGTATATAGAGCTAACAAACAGGCTGTGGAACCATTTTTATTTCACCTCAGTAAATTTCCCAAAAGCCAAACAGTCAAACATAACCTACTAACAATTTATTGAAGATCTACATCTGGTGAACAAAGCTAATAGCACAGGTGTGCTTTGATTGAGACTCTACTGATGTAAAGCAGGTCAGAAAGACAGATTATTCTAGAAGGGTATCTGATAACTGGTTGGATCAAAGGACAGAGACAGAAAGGCCACTGATCAGCTGGTGATGTCAAGATTTGTAAATGGAGGGAGTTGACGGTGTGGAGAAGCAGAAGTTATGTAGAGAAACAGGCCGCATTAACCCAAAGAGGAACAAGGTCGCATGTGAGGGAAGAGATCTTGCATTTTTTGTGATCATTCTAAACTTTTGGTCCCACTAAATGACTGGCTTAAACACAAGATCAGCTCCTAATCACCTTTTACATTAGAAAACATTACGTTTGGGTTTGCTGAATTTCTGATGAATTATTTAGGTATTTTGGTAACGTGCTTCAGTCATAAACTCCAGCCCGCAGGGGCCCTCAATGTTCCAGGATGCTCTAGGTGTCAGATAATAGATGAATGGATAGATTTCAAATGGTGTTTGGCTTTCAGGAGTTTTCTCAGATCTCTGAAACGCTGCACATTACTCTAGTCAGAAAGTAACACTTTAATCCTCTGGTTGTCTGTTGTGCTTGATTAAATTTATTCATGTGCTTCAGTTTTGTGTGTATATATTTTTTAGTTATTTAGCGCTTTCCTGGTGTTGTTAATGACTGCCACATTATTGTATCTGTTACTATTTAGTCAGCATCACTAAAGTAATAATACTAATTTATTTGCTATAGCAGCAAAACACTGTTGTTTTAGTCCTTCATACATAATCCAGCTCTTTTTTACTGTAGACTCAAAGCAGGCAAATACATTATTCCAAAAATATCACACCTAGAGATATGTTTCTTCTCAGGCCTTTCATTTAAAAGGAAACAGGTGTTTGACAAACAGAGACTAGTAAATTATCAGAGCTGTATGATTAAAATGTAAGAGGTAATCCTTGAACCTAACCATCAGCTGTGTGTTAGGATGCTTAACAGAGCTCAGACTTACTCTAATCCTAACCACTAACCTCTGCCTGCTCCCAGGTCTAGACATTTATCATGTTCAGACAGTTCGAGATCTTCCCATTCATCCATCCATCTATACCCACTTATTCCTAGCCAGGATCACAGGGATCTGCTGGAGCCTATCCCAGCTCTCTTTGGGTGAAAGGCAGGGGTACACCCTGGACAGGTCACCAGTCCATCACAGGGCCACATAGAGACAAACAACCTCACACACTCACACTCACTCCTATGGGCAATTTAGAGTCACCAATCAACCTGACATACATGTTTTTGGACTGTGGGAGGAAACCAGAGTTCCTGGAGAAAACCCACACAAGCACAGGGAGAACATGCAAACTCCACACAGAAAGGCCCCTGCTGGGTTTTGAACCAGGAACCTTCTTGCTGTGAGGCAACAGTGGTAACCACTAATCCCCCATGCTGCTCATCTCCCATTCAGGAAAGAGTATGCTTATATTTCTGTTTCATTAGGTGCACAGAGAAACATGAGAGAGAAGATTGGCTGTTTGGCTGCCTTGGGTGAGGACTGGGCCAGCTGTTGGTGAAATCTTTGGTAAAACGCTGTTACGCAGGTTACAGGGCGACAACAACAGCCACTGTGCTTCCTGTCCCCTCCTTTGCCCATTGTGACCGTTTTTGGCCTGACTGCCTTGGTGTAGACAACCTGGGCAGGTGCACTGAATAATCAAATGTGATTGGTCCCTGCATCACACATGTCATTACCGACTGCCAACCGACCGTGCCGCCGTCTACTGACGTCACCTTTGTGTCGAGCCGCAGTTTCCCTCAATTCAAACTTTTCCTCAGAGCACTTTTTACGATGGACACGAGACGTCTGTAAGAAAGAGTCTGTACGAGCAGACTCTGGGTCTCACATGCGGCTCTTAGTTACCTGGGTAGTCGTGCCATTCCTCCAGGAGCTGTTCACTCACTTTCTGAGTCGGGAAGACCGCTGGCAGCAGGGACGGACAGACTGACAGCCACCATGTCGGGTCTAACACCGCAGGTACATGTCTCTCACTCCTTCAAACTGCTCGTAGTTATCGTGGAGTCGACAGATATGAATTCAACGCTCTCAGGTTGTTGATGAACAAGGCCAGCTGCTACTTTGGCATACAGGCGCACTCGATTTTCCTGTTTGTCTTGTTTGCTTGTCCACATAGTTCCTTTCTCTTTGTGGTAGATCGACAAATACCTATCAAGTCTAACTGTAATTACTTAAAGGACTCAGTTTCACACATTAAAGATGGGAAGGGTTAAACCAGTCCTTCTTTGTTATTTGGGCTAACACCCAGTGTCGGGGACCCAGGAGCGTTTTAGGAAGCAACAATTTTGTTTTGTTCGTGTAACATTCAAAACTCTGTCGTGCTGAAATATATACAGAGTTTGCGGCTAATTTCCACATAGTTTCTACATAGTTAAAATGAAAAATGTCAAGTTGGGTGGGCTCTGTTGATTTTTTTTTTTTTAATTGATATAGATAACTGCTGGGTTTCAGATTATGGGTTCACTGTCTTGTAATGGACTCGACAACCTGGGACAAGTTCTACTTCTTTTGATTGACAGGGGCTGTGTCTATTAGGTAATACAGAGGATAATAGCCATAGAGATGAACAGATACCAAACACAAAGGGCAGCTAGTCTCAGCAGCTGTTATTTTGCTCAGCCCTATGACAAAGTCACTTACTGGTAGCAAAAGGAGAAATGATCTACTAGTGTAGGTTACAGTTATTTTCAATTGACAGTGTGAAGTATAATGGTGAAAGATGTGACTCAAAACACACAGCAGAGTCAAAATGATGTACTGACAGAAGTCCAAAACCCAAAGACTGTGTTCCTAATACTGTTCCATATACTATTATATTTTGTTACTGCTTACTCTGATATAACCTGTGTCATGAATTCAATTAGGGTTATTTTTTTGATTAGTGATGAATCTTCAGATTGTTTTCTTTGATACTTAATGTTTATTCTCTTAAGTGTCAGCAGAGCAAATAAAATGCCTTTCTCTGTATCATAAAGCCCAGGATAATCTCAGGAAATTGCCTGTATGGTTCCAATAACATAATAAAAAAAGACAAATAAAAGCAGCAATATAGAATTGGGAATTTTAAATCTTTAAAAATTACTTCACTGATTGTTTATTATGAAAATATTTACTTGCCATTTTCTGGCTATTGACTAACCAACCAGTTATTTCAGCTCTACATTTATTCTCATAGGGATAAACAGTATATCAGCCCAAGAAGGTAAATAAATAGCAGGAAGGGGCTACATGCCTGAAGATGATAACAAAACAAACCAAGTGTGTTATATGTGTGTTTGTGATGTGTTGTGTATAGGTGTGTTTGTCGAGTAACGTGTTGTGTGTAAGTGTGTCTGTGGAGAGTAATATGTTGTGTATATGTGTGTATGTAGTGTTGTGTGTATGTAATGTGTTGTGTGTGTATATATGTGTGTATGTAATGTGTTGTGTATAAGTGTGTATGTAATGTGCTTTACATACACACAGACTGTGTATGTAGAGTAACTTGTTGTGTATATGTGTGTTTGTTGAGTAACGACGTGATTTTATGAATTTTTGATCGACAGTTACTTAGATGCCTTCACATAAAGTTCACATAAAGTTTGTTTCATTCAGATTAAGCCAAAACTGTATAGATACTTTTTTTAATCCCCAAGGGGTAATTAGTTTGTCTTTGCAGCAAACACATAGAGAAAAAAAAAAGAAAAAAACACACAAATATAAATAGATACATTAAAAACACACAAATGGTTGTATAATCTGATTATAAGGACTTGCTGTAACGCTCCTTTAAACATCTGGGCTGCAGCAGTCCTTTGCTGTGGCTTCTCCTCAGACTGTCCAAGGTGCTAAAAAGAGGATGAGGGACATTGTTCATAATTGCCCTGATCTTTTCCAGCATTCTGTCTCTAATCACCTCCTCCAATGGAACCAGCCTGATGTCAACAACTGACTCAGCCTTTTTTATTAATTTGTTTAATCTGTTTGAGTCTTCACCCTAATTCCTGGTCCCCAACACACCACAGTGAAGAAGATGGTAGAACATGTGGCACATTCTGTCGCAGACATTAAAGGACTGAGCCTTCTAAGGAAATAGAGTCAGCGCAGGCCCTTTTTGTAAAGCACCTCAGTGTTTGTGGACCACTCTAGCTTCTGGTCTAAATTAACCCAGAGGTATGTATGTTGTATGATGTTACTAGCACCATGTCTGTTCCCGCGATAGAAATCGGCACAGGTGTGGACTTCTTATGGCTAAAGTTAACCACCATCTCCTTTGTCTTGTCCACGTTCAGCTGTACACACAAAGTCATTCACCAGTCTTCTGTACACATCCACATCCAGGCCCTCCAGCTTTTCCCTCAGTAGCCTAGGCTGGATAGTATTGAAGGCAGACGAGAAGTCAAAGAACATGGCTGGTTTTCTACAGTTCTGGAACTCTCTGATGGTATAAGCTCATAGAGAAGAGGTGCTGCAGGTCTCCACACAGCTGGCTCGCACTGGCCTTCAGTACGCGTGGGCTGATGCCATCTGGGTGTCCGGTCCAGGAGCCTTCCTGGGGTGAAGCCTCTCCAACTCTCTCTTCACCTGGTCAGCAGTAATACTAATACTAAAACTAGCTGAAGAGAAAGTGAAAGTGTGGTAAAATTCTTAGGTGAGTGAGGGGGCGCAGGTGTTGGTCTCAGGGCCTGCTGCCTACTGCAAGTAAGTGATGGAAGGGGCAGTGGAATAGTGATTAAGCTACTTTTAGTGGTGGATAGGTCAAACCTATTAAAGAACTGATTTAGCTCATTGTATCTTCAACCACATGTTTTATGCAACAAATGTTTGTTATATGTCAAATATTCTGGCTAGTCACAAGTTTTCTAAGTTGCTTGTGGCTTTACCCTGTGTGGTTCTTTGCTATTTAAAGACACTGGAGACTTGCATTGACATTGACTGTAGGTATGAATATGGGCATGTGTCTACTGTGAAGAAAGTAAGAAGCCTTTAGAATTACCTGCCATTTAATTTAATTGTCTTAAAATATGACCAGATCAAAATTACACTTTTGATAAAGATCTATTTTAACTAATAACACCCAAATGTTTTTGCTCATTCTGACAATATAATTCAAACATTCCCAGTGAAGCTTGGATGTATGTAGGTGAAGCCCTCAACTAGATGATTTAGTGCTCCACAGCGCTAAATCATCTGTACTCTCCCTAGAAGTGAACAGCCAGCTCAGATGACTCCAACCTCCCTGTTCTTGCATTTACCTCATGCAAATCATGGTGCATGATTACCTGGTTGGTGATAATCACAGAACCCACAGACTAAACTACTGCTCTCCCAAAAGAAAAAATGAAACAGACCTGTGTGTCTCAAGTTTTCCAAAGAGCACATTGAGCACACTACTGGAAAACTGCTTTGTGGATGCTTTTCTGGCAAGCACTATGTTTGGGTCTCTATGTAAAGTGCCTTTAGATTATTTTATTGTGATTTGGTGCTATACAAATAAATTGAATAGAAATTGAAATTGCTTCCACCTCAGTACACCAATATGCTAACATATAAATGCTATATTAATGCAATTCAGTAATCACATTTTTTTTCCAGAACCAGTGTTTGACAGGTGGAATCATTTTGGTACATATTGATCTCTATGAAAACTATGGAGCTGTGGCGTTTGATGGTGATGCAAGACAAGATTAGTGAAGCAAAAGAATGTGTCTTGGCTCGAGCTAAAAACTCCAGTATGCAATCTGCAGCTGTTTAGCTACATCAAATGGTGGCTGCAACCTGAGCTTCATTTATTAAATAAAAAGTCTTTAATTTTCCAATCTGTCTCAATTACACATTGTAATTTTTTAAAGTCCAATAAATGACATTGACATGTTTTTACAGAAACAGTATAGATACCTGGACCATTAATGTAACATGATACATAAAGACATATAATAGTAACAAGGGCATTGATAGAGAAGGTGTGGTTTGTCTTTCAGGGCAGCAACCTGCAGTGTCTGGATGATGGGGATATTCTTGACCCAGAGTTTCAGCAGCGTTTGGAAGATGCCCGTGCTCTTCTGAGACAGGAGATCCAGCGGGAGCTAAAGATCAAGGAGGCAGCTGAGAGGCTACGTCGGGCTGTCACCAATCGTAAGAGCGCAGCCGACGTGGAGGGTCAACTCAAGGCCTCCAGCCGCAAGCTGGACAAGTTGCACATGGAATTGCAGGAGCTCAATGCCAGGTCTATGGCTACAGAGAAAGACAGCACCACAGGTAACTAAAACAGAGAATGTGATGGAGTTACTTTTTCTGAAAACCTAGCAACTCCTTAACCTATTATCATCTTTATATTATTTTATTTTGTAAGAAATACATTGAAAAAATAATAAAAGTGAATCATCAGTCTGTCCTTTTGGCCACTTTTTGATATTTGAAGGAGACAGGCATGAAATTTAGTATGTGGTATCTTGAAATTTACTGAGGCGTATTCATGTTCTTTCATCCACAAGAGGATGAATTCTGTCTGTTTTTGAAGCTTTCCTGCAGAAAATGATGACTTAGATATTTAAAAAGGCACTAAACAGTCAAATTATGACACTGAGGTCTTGCACATATAAATCATGTAAATCATAATACAGCACAAAATAAATACAATCAAAAAAACCACAAAAGCACTGAGCATTGCCAGTGACAATTCTTTCCCAGTTGTGATATGTAATTTTTTAGCAGTATTGTTGAGGCTAACACTTTGTCCTTTCTTACTTTTGCACTTGATCTTGAAGATTCACTTTCATTCTACCTGCTGCATGGTAAAATGATGTGAATGAATTTCAAATGAACCTGAAATTCTAATGGATTGAATTAAGAAATTAGTTGAAATTGGACTCATGCTTTAAGGTTTGATTTCAAGCTGCAAAGCATGTTTTGTCATGGTCATATCTGCCAGTATCACTGCTTCTTTTGACTGTCCCATTTTTGGCAAAAGTTTGGCTTTTGTGGAAAGCATTGCAAAGTTTGTCACTCCCTAACAATTGCATGCTGGTACACAGCAATAGGACAGTGTTCACAACAGTGTGCAAGCAATGGATCTTTTCTCTCTGCTCTATCCACTCACCCCAACCGGTCGAGGCAGATTCAATTCAATTCAATTCAATTCAATTCAATTCAATTTTATTTGTATAGCGCCAAATCACAATACAAATCATCTCAAGGCACTTTACAAAAACTAAAACTAGGCCAGCTGCCTCGACCGGTTGGGGTGCCCAAACTGAGCCTGGTTCTGCTGGAGGTTTTTTCTTCCGTTAAAGGGAGTTTTTCCTCTCCACTGTCACCAAGTGCTTGCTCATAGGGGATTTGTTGGGTTTTTAGTTTTTGTAAAGTGCCTTGAGATGATTTGTATTGTGATTTGGCACTATACAAATAAAATTGAATTGAATTGAATTGAATGGATAAACTCATTGCTATAGCCACAAGAAAAAGTATGTGAGCCGTTGTGGTCATGAAATGTGATCTGATCTTCATCTAAGTTAGACAGTGTGTTCAAACTGATAATTCACAAACAATGATAGTCTCTTTTGCCTTTATTGAACACACCCATTAATCATCAGTACTGGTAGAAAAACCTTCAGCTTTAACAACTGGTTGAACCTCCTTTGGCAGCAGTCACCTCAAACAAGTTCTTCTTGTAGCTGTGGATAAGACCTGCACAACTTTGGACCATTCTTCTTTACAGAACAGCTTCAGCTCAGCCAAATTCAAGGGGGATCTGGTGTGAATGTTTCTCAGAGACCATTTCACAGCATTGCTGTTGGTTAAGGTCTGCGCTGTGACTGGTCCAAAAGTGGATTTTCTCAGTTTGAAACCATTTTCTAGTAGTTACATCAATGTTTAGGGCCATTGTCTTGCTGAGCTTCAGCTTGTGGACAGTCACCCTGACATACTGGAACATAAATTGATAAACCTGGGAAATCATTTTCCCTTCAATGATGGCAGCTGTCCAGGCCCAGAGGCGGCAAAGCAGCCCGACATCATGAACCTCCCTCTAATGTACTTCACATTTTGGATGATGTTTTTAGGTTGTGATGCTGTGCCCTTTTTACACCAAACAGTGCTGTGGACTCTTGCCAGAAAAGCATCCACAAAGCAGTTTTCAAGTAGTGTTGTATAGCATCAAGGTGCTCTTTGGAAAACTTCAGACACACAGGTCTGCTTTGCTTTTTTTTTTTTTTTTCTTTTGGGAGAGCAGTGGTTTAGTCTGTGAGTTCTGTGTAAGGCCATGAATACCACCCACCACGATTTGCATGAGGTAAATGCAAGAACAGGGAGGTTGGAGTCATCTGAGCTGGCTGTTCACTTCTAGGGAGAGTACCTGAAGCACTAAATCATCTACATTCACAGATGGTTTGTCTGACTGCAGACTGCGGAATAATGAATGTCTTCTGAAATCACTGAGGCATATCAGTTCTTCCAAAGAGCAAACCCAAAATGTTTGTTTTTTTTCTTCTCACACTTCCAACCAGGTGCCAGTGACTGCAGGTTTGCTAAATCCTGACTCAGCTTAGCTTTTGTTAAGGTCATTAGCTGAGGGGTTCAAATACTTTTTCCAAATGACGGTACACTGTGAATGTTTGGATAATGTTTTCAGCATGAGCGAAAACAATACAGTGATTTGCGTGTTATTAATTTATTTGTTGAAACTTTGTTTCCAAAGGTATAATTCTAATGCTATGCGATTATTTTTATGCAGGCTGCTTGGAAGAAGAACTCAATCGGACAACAGAGTCATGTCAGTGGGAAGATGCCACATCGCCATTAGCCGTTCATGTCAGAACCCTGAAGAAACAGCTCACCATGGAGACCAAAGTCAAACATGGTGCCGAGAACATGATTCAGACTTACACCAACAGCTCAGTGAAGGTACAGTACAATATTAATATTGATATTTCTTGATCTTAAAAAGGCCTTCGATACGGTTAATCATAACCTGCTTGTATCAATTAATCATTAATATTTCTTCTGAAGCAGTACAATGGTTCTCATTATATCTATCATATCTACAGACTAGAGGGGACCAAAATAAATATTCTTTTTTAAACATCAAAATGGGCATACCACAAAGAAATGCCACTGCAGAGATGGTCTATAAGGACAGGACTGTTCCTCTCAGTGGATAGAACATGAGCTCTGCTGCCTGTGCTGCTTAGCATTTATTTCTATCTTTTCTGAAAATGTAAGGAATAATGACAGCTTTCCATTTTGGTGAGGCACTTGAGCTCCTGTCAATGCTATTGTGTTTTATTATTAGAATTCCTGAAATGTTGTCTTCAATTGGCAAGTACAGTGGGTACGGAAAGTATTCAGACCCCTTTAAATTTTTCACGCTTTGTGTCATTGCAGCCATTTGCCAAAATCAAAAAAGTTCATTTTATTTCTCATTAATGTACACTCAGCACCCCATCTTGACAGAAAAAAACAGAAATGAAGAAATTTTTGCAAATGTATTAAAAAAGAAAAACTGAAATATCACATGGTCATAAGTATTCAGACCCTGTGCTCAGTATTGAGTAGAAGCACCCTTTTGAGCTACTACAGCCATGAGTCTTCTTGGGAATGATGCAACAAGTTTTTCACACCTGGATTTGGGGATCCTCTGCCATTCTTCCTTGCAGATCCTCTCCAGTTCTGTCAGGTTGGATGGTGAACGTTGGTGGACAGACATTTTCAGGTCTCTCCAGAGATGCTCAATTGGGTTTAGGTCAGGGCTCTGGCTGGGCCAGTCAAGAACGGTCACAGAGTTGTTCTGAAGCCACTCCTTTGTTATTTTAGCTGTGTGCTTAGTGTCATTGTCCTGTTGAAAGGTGAACCTTCAGCCCAGTCTGAGGTCCTGAGCACTCTGGAAGAGGTTTTCTTCCAGGATATCCCTGTACTTGTACTCTTTCCTTCAATTGCAACCAGTCGTCCTGTCACTGCAGCTGAAAAACACCCCCACAACATGATGCTCCCACCACCATGTTTCACTGTAGGGATTGTATTGGACAGGGGATGAGCAGTGCCTGGTTTTCTCCACACATGCCGCTTAGAATTAACGCCAAAAAGTTCAATCTTGGTCTCATCAGACCAGAGAATCTTATTTCTCATAGTCTGGGAGTCCTCCATGTGTTTTTTGGCAAACTCTATGCAGGCTTTCATGTGTCTTGCTCTGAGGAGAGGCTTCCGTCGGGCCACTCTGCCATAAAGCCCCGACTGGTGTAGGGCTGCAGTGATAGTTGACTCTGTGGAACTTTCTCCCATCTCCCTACAGCATCTCTGGAGCTCAGCCACAGTGATCTTTGGGTTCTTCTTTACCTCTCTCACCAAGGCTCTTCTCCCACGATTGCTCAGTTTGGCTGGACGGCCAGGTCTAGGAAGAGTTCTGGTCGTCCCAAACTTTTTCCATTGAGGATTATGGAGGCCACTGTGCTCTTAGGAACCTTGAGTGCTGCAGAAATTCTTTTGTAACCTTGGCCAGATCTGTGCCTTGCCACAATTCTGTCTCTGAGCTCCTTGGGCAGTTCCTTCGACCTCATGATTCTCATTTGCTCTGACATGCACTGTGAGCTGTAAGGTCTTATATAGACAGGTGTGTGCCTTTCCTAATCAAGTCCAATCAGTTTACTTAAACACAGCTGGACTCCAATGAAGGAGCAGAACCATCTCAAGGAGGATCAGAAGAAATGGACAGCATGTGAGTTAAATATGAGTGTCACTGCAAAGGGTCTGAATACTTATGACCATGTGATATTTCAGTTTTTCTTTTTTAATAAATTTGCAAAAATTTCTACATTTCTGTTTTTTTCTGTCAAGATGGGGTGCTGAGTGTACATTAATGAGAAATAAAATGAACTTTTTTGATTTTGGCAATGGCTGCAATGACACAAAGAGTGAAAAATTTAAAGGGGTCTGAATACTTTCCGTACCCACTGTAGCTAAAATTTTTGTGCTGTGTGTTCTTTAATGATTCTAAAAAGTGTGAAATTCCCTACACAGATTGTTTGTCTTTATGATGGAAGGTGCTTGAATGTCTATGGCTTTGTTTTATGAATGACCTAATTGAGGCAGAAGCACTGTGGTTTGTATTAAGTTGTCTTTTTTTTATTTTCTAGGACAGGAAGATGCTGTCTACAGCCCAGCAGATGTTGCAGGACAGCCGCACAAAGATTGAACTACTGCGCATGCAGATTATCAAAGTCAGTCAAGCAAGAGATGGGGAGCAGGAGAGCACACAGGGTAAACCTTAATGCACTTATGTACAGTTTTTGCCTGTACAGTTTTTACAGTTTTTGCCTCATAATCTTAACCAGAAAACACTAAAACACACATTATTAAAAAGTTAACTGTGACAAATCCCACACAATATAGGCAACAACTTTTCATTTTTATCATGGGCCACCCTCCACAAATTTTCATTTCTGTGGCAAGGCGATTACCAACAATATCAAAAGTTATGTGGAGTAACTAAATTGATAGTCAATGCAACAAATCATGTTTCATATTAACATATAAGCTACATTAACTAATAACTAGTTGGAGATGATTGGGTGAATGGGAATCCTACTGGAATCATAAAATGCATGTATTGCTGTATTTTAAACAGGTGACATAGTGTTGGGTAGACATGTCTTAGTAGATGTAATATACTACATTAACTAGTACTATCACTACTCATAATAATGATAATAAATAATTATAGTTCAGATAGAGTGCTCTTCATAGGCCAGTGCATACCGTATCTGTTTTAAAACCTGCTACTGATACTTAAGTCTGACATACAGAACTTTACCGTTCTTCAGGTCATTCTGTGGAGTTGGTTAGCCCTGTGGAGCTGCGGGTGGCTGAACTCATGCACCACATGAAAATTGAGTCGGCTGTAGCAGAAGGCGCTAAAAATGTGGTGAAGCAGCTGAGTGGACGTAAGATCCAGGACCGCCGCATACTTGCAGAGGTGGATATCAGCTGGATAGTCCAAATTTACCTCAGGTTTTACTGTGTCTGCAAAATAATCACAGCTGCAGCTAAGAATATGTAATATTAATATCAGAGGATTGTTGATGTGTTGTTTTTGTTATTTATTTATTTATTTTTGACTAATCAGGATGAACTCTGGGAATTGCAGTCTTTTGTCAATATATGAACTTGAGAACAAAACGGTGACACCTACAGCCCTGCCAGACCAACCTGTGATTTCACACTACACCTTTAAAATTTTCTTGACTAGAATTGATGCACGCAATCAACCTGTTTAGTTAATAGTATTTAGTGTTCCGGTCAGTTCTGATGTCTGTGAAATGTAGCAACATTGCAAAGTTACTTATGCGATGTGGTAATTAAATACAAGTGTATATATGAACCCTGAGGGTTTTCATAAGGGCTGCTTGTATTTGTGTCATCTTGAGCTTAAGGTAAGTAGGTAAACTCTTGTTGTATCAGAAGTGCTGGCAGTCACTATACAGAATGCATATCATGAAACATGACAATTTTGAAATATCTAAAATAAAATAATTAATGTCTTCCTGGAGATCTTTATGACAGTTGGACTAATCCATTTGGTTTGTACAAGTGACATCAATTTTAATACCTTTTATCATTTTAACCCTCCTGTTGTCTTCGGGTCAGTTTGACCCATTTTCAAAAGTTAATATGTGATAACTTTAGTTAATTATATGGAAGAAAACCAAAAATTACATGTATGGTTCCCTACTATAAGTGTAAAATATATGGTAATATGTTGGAAACAAGTTCACTAAAAAGGTGAAACTAAAAAATTGGTGATCAATTTATACCTTGTGCTTTATAAGCAGTCAAAACAGAATGGGTAAATTTGACCTGGGAGGACAAAAGGTGTGTGGTAAATTTGAAGACAATACGACTCATCTTTTGTCCTCCCGGGTCAAATTTACCCATTATGTTTTGACTGCTTATAAAGCAGTCTCTCTCTCTGTCTCTCTGTCTCTCTGTTTCCCTTCCGTATCTTTGCTGTCACTGTCTGATATACCTCCCAGAAACTCAGTATTCCTTATGAGTATTCTGTGTTCTCAGGCTCAGGCACGAATGCAAGAGTCATCTCAAAAGGTGGATTTGTTACGACTCTCCCTGGAGAGACGTTTAAGTGAGCTGCCTCAGGACCATCCCAAGCATACAGCTATTAAAGAGGAACTAATGTTGGGAACCTCGCCTTCCTACTGCACACCAAAGAAGCAGTCCAATTCTCCATCCTCAGCGTCCTCTTCCTCCTTCTTTAAACCAGCCTGTCTAACAGGTTGCTCTCTCAATCAAATAAGTGATGTCCAACATACTTTGAATAAGGTTTTCACAAGATTGAATGGGTAACAGGATTTTCCTCAGGTCGGTTAGAAGTATGTTTGATGGGCTGCCAAGACTTGCTGGAGTCGGTTCCGGGCCGTGGTCGTGTGACGGGTGTCTTGGCCACCCCGGACGGAAAGTCTATGAAGGTGAGAGCTGGCCTATCAGGACGCAGTGCCAATGGGAAGACAACCAAAGCTGATGACCTGTCCTGTAAGCCAACACTCCCATGAAACATTTTTTTCTTTTTACTTATAGACTTCCCTACATGAAGGGAAGTAAAACAAAGCAAAAAGGATAGCCTAGTTCATGTTTTCTATGTTTTTGGAAGTTTATTATTTTCATACATTGAAAAGTTTAATTGATTTTAGACTCATGTCAACCACAGAAAATAAAACTTACCTAGGCTTTTACTGGTGATAGGTTGTGGAAACCTGCCATTATAATATTACCATGACATGTCAAAATACATCCCAAATGCATGAAAAAAAGATTTCTAAAATGATTTTATGTGACGCTGCTCATCACACTATGAATTCACAACAATATTTGAAAGCACCCCATGTAATTGGTACAATTGAATTACCTTCTTTCTCTCCTCATCTGGATTTTAGTTGCTGAACAGTCAGAGGACTAGTCTGCGTATTTATGGTGGCTAGCACTATATTTTGGTATTTAAAATATTCATGCAGCCCATTCCAATGTTTATAGTGCTCATTAGCTACTATTTGTGTCTTAGCGGAGATAAGTGCCGTGCTGAAGGTGGACAACAGGATAGTGGGGCGCACACACTGGAGACAGCTGGGCAAAGATGCCTGGGGCCAGAGCTTCAGCATCGAACTGGAACGGGTCAGTGGCTTTCACTTCACTTAGCAGCTTAACTACATTTTTAGTGGTTACTCCACTTATCTGCTTTTATGATAACATGTACTGATTTTGTGATCGACTGTGATATAGTAATGATAAATACATGTGTTTCATAAGGTGAAACCAAATCTCTCTGGGCAACATGCATCCAGATTCTGTATTTTGGTTCTAACAAACAAAGAAGCTTGTGTGTTGGCTGATTTGATGAAACTATATAAATTTTATTAAGAGATACCCTGTTTTCTGCCATGATCAACTCTCGTGCTAGCCTAGTACACCAGTCTATAGTTGCTATAGGGTGGTGATTTTAATCTAGTAATTAATTCTTCTGTGGTTTGCTCTGCTCATCCTCTACCAGACTTGATTTTATTTTCTGAAAGGTCAGTGCAGCCACTGTGACAAGTTCCTCTGTGCAGAATAAATCTTCATTTCATCTGCGTCCTAATTAAATTCTGATTGTAAACACTTTGTAAAAATATTAGTCGTAACATAATCAGCAAGAATGCTGTTTAATAACATAAAGACATTGATCTCTTTGTTGTGGAAGTACAAAGAAAACTAGTACTAAACAAAAAGGGGGCTTGGCAGTAAGGTCATCTAACCTGATTTATACAGAAGTAAACAGTAATTTGACAGTGTGTTACTTTACAAATTTTTCTTGCTGTCTTCCTTTAAAGTATATCAGTTTAATTTGATGTTAAACAGTGTTGCAAGGAAACTCATAAGTTTACCCTTTATTTTTAACATCTGTTTAAAACCCCCCAAAAAATGACATGGAGCTCTGGCTTCTTGTACCTCTAAGGCAGAATATCTATTCTACTCATTTAATCCCACTACTAATCCTCTGACATTTGCTTTAATCTGCCTTTACACACACAGCAGAATCACTACTTAAGACTTGAGTTCTGATATTTCATTGAAGGTTTCCAGCCATCATTCTCAGCATAAGACATTTTAAAGGGGAAGTCATATAGACATAGAGTTTACTAGTTGTGGGGAATACTTAATAGCTTAGTTTGTGCTTAGTTTAGCTTCAAAATGTTTTTTTTTATCAACATCCTAAACCTTATTCAACATACAAATACGGGACTCTGCTAAATAATGTGATGTCAGGAGAACTGATTTTATTATTTGATCTTTGTTTCTGAAAAATCATGATTTGTGGCTCAGTTTGGCGTTGTGGATGAATACAGTATCAGTAAGCTGTGGTTGCCATTGCTATGGAGAAGAAGCCACTTAGATGTGTGAGCTGGAGTAAAGCTCACAGGATTGCAAGATTAATTGGCAAGTGGCAGAATCAGGAATTAGACCTGTCGTCCAGGTCGGATTGATTTGATGGACCAAGCCAACAGGCTGCATTAGTCCTTTATAACCACTGAGCAGCTGAGCTCACACGCATAAATCACACACTACATGTATACAAATGAATGTTTATTGGTCAGAAATTTAATTAGCAACCCTCTGTGACTACCTGTTTTTTCTGCTTTTCCTGTGTTCTCCTGCTGAGAGACAGGACAGTGTCATGTTAACACATTAGGTCTTTGTTGAGTTCACATAAGGGGCAGCCAGGATGTCTGTGGTGAAACAGAAGGTGGCATGTTGTAGCTATATGAAAATTCCTTCCACCCCATGTTTGCTGAATTCACCCAAGATTGTCTAAAATCTCAAAGTAAATTCACCTCACCTGTACATTGTAAAATCACTTTTCTAAGTACTGTAGTCCTGATCTTCCTCCTGCTAAGCAGGGTATATAATGTTAATTGCTGAAATGCACCTTGGGAGTTGAAGTTAACTTCTAGCCTGAACTCTTTATGTCATGCAGGCTTGTACATTGACTTGACTTTTTATTAAAGACCACAGAGGTTATGACGCACTGATGAGTACCAGGAGATTGACTGAGTAAATGATATCTATTTCCAGAAGCAGTCAGGATATCCCAGCCTACATTGGTTACATTTTTACCATTCTTTTATACTCTGTCCCTTGTGAATCCCCTGACCTTCTCAAGGTGCGGTGATGATTCATCTGAGTACAGAGAGATGAGATGAGTTTTAGTTATGCTGCACTCAGAAAATGAACATGTCAGTTACCAAAACAGAGCATCTCATTTTGTGCCGTTGCAGAGGTCTTACTATATTAGTCACATTTTCTCAAGTGTGGGAACATAAATGTTTTTTATGTATGTGTTCATCTAGTCCAGGGAACTTGAAATTAATGTGTGCTGGAGAGACTGGCGGGCCTTAAGTGGAGTGAAGTTCCTGCGGCTGGAAGATTTCCTGGATAACCGACGGCATGGCATGTGTCTCCAGCTGGAACCTCAGGGCATCCTCTTCATTGAGGTTCTCACTTTCATTCCTAGCCTGTAGACCTTCTACTTTCATGCCACCCTGTATGGTTTTGCAAATAAACACCACCTGGGCACACAATAAATATTGAACAATAACATTTTAGAACCTAAAGCTAAACATAGCTTGGTTCTCATGTACTGCACATGCATTTTTCCAGAGTTGCCTTAATACGTAAATCAATGAAGATTTGGATTCTTATGTTGTTATTGTTACCCCAGAACAATAATATGTTTAAGTCTGTATCCTTTGTTGTTGTTTTGTTTACTTTCTGTTACTGGATCAAGCAGCAGGGACTAAAAGTCACAAAGATAGTGTGATATAATTGTTTTGATAAAACAATTTCAAGAAGTTAACATTTTTTTCCATATGATATAGCCTTTGTGCTGCTACAGTTAAGTCAACAACTTAACTTAAGTCTTAATCAGTTGCTATTCATTTCTAGGTGACATTTATCAATCCTGTCATTGAGCGACGTCCCAAACTGCAGAGGCAAAGGAGAATTTTCCCTAAAGAGAAAGGTACTAACATTTATTCACACTGCATTGTCCTAGTTCTTTCTTCAAATGTAGTTTCAGACTATATTAAGTCTATTAGCTAGCTTGTTGTTTATTGTTGCTGTTCTTTTCTCTCTCCTCTATCCACTCACCCCAACCGGTCGAGGCAGATGGCCGCCCAAACTGAGCCCGGTTCTGCTGGAGGTTTTTTCTTCCGTTAAAGGGAGTTTTTCCTCTCCACTGTCGCCAAGTGCTGCTCATAAGGGATTTGTTGGGTTTTTAGTTTTAGTTTTTGTAAAGTGCCTTGAAATGATTTGTATTGTGATTTGGCGCTATACAAATAAATTGAAATTGAAAAAATTGACACTGAGCTGGAAATGTAGAGCACAGTGCTCTGATTACCATGGGGACCACTGTCGCCTTCACCTTCCACATCTTTTCTAGCTCTTCTTTCGGCCCTTGGTATTTCTCAAGGTTCTCATGTTCCTTCTCTCTGATGTTGCTATCACTTGGGATTGATGCATCTACCACTACTAGTATGTCTGGTTGCTTAGCCATCACCAGCTTGTCTGTATCTGGAAGTCCCACAGGATCTTAGCCTGGTTGTTCTCAAACACTTTTAGGGGCGTTTCCCACCTTAACCTTGGCACCTCCAGCCCATACTTGGCATAGATGTTCCTGTACACTATGCCAGCCACTTGGTTGTGGCATTTGATGTTTGCCATGCCTGCTAGCAACTTACATGCTGCTGTTATGTGCTGGATTGTCTCAGGGGCCTTTTTGCACAGTGTTTATCTGGGGTCCTGCCTCTATTGACTGATGGTTGCTCTATTCTGTAGTCGATATCCGTAACCACTCTTGGTAATGATTTCACTGAGGGGGTTGTGTGGTTGGCTTAAAGTTGGCCTCTAGGTTTGTTTTCCACATTCTCAGCTGGTTCATTTGTGCAGCTAGATGTTCAGGTAGTGGTCTCAGTGCTGGCAGCTGTAGGGATTGTTTGTAATGCTGCTCTTGTGTTGAGCTTGCAGCTTACTATTGAGGTTTGGTTCTCAATCTCTGAGAGTGGGGATGGTGATGACATCCCCACTCTGACCTGTTATCCTGGCTCCTCTTAGTATTTGTGTTGTACCTTGTCAATCTCTAGTGTGTGTGTGTGTGTGTGCACTTGAATTTCACAGTTGCAGGAAATTACAAAGTATTGTTTTGTTCAGTAGTTTCCTAAGAGAGAATTCAAAATACATTTTTTTTAATAGTCAATAGTTCAGATTTTTAGTCTTCATCTGTCCATCTCCCCTTACAGGGAAGGACTTCCTGCGTGCTGCACAGATGAACATGAACTTTGCCACTTGGGGGCGTTTGGTGATGAGTATCCTGCCTCCCTGCAGCTCCCTGGAGCCCATGAGCCCTCCATTAGCAGGTCCTAGCACTGCCCTCACATCTTCCACCACTCCTCCATCACGGTAAGATCCAGAAACATCTCTTTGTCACATTTATGAAAGAGCTTTTAGAATATATTAACATTTTTGCTTAGCTTTTCATGGGGTCCTGAGGCTGTTTTTTTTCTCCTCTGATATTATGAGACTAAAGAAAATATGACTTCTGTAGAGGCCTAATAGCATTATCATTGAACTGCATTCAGCTCTGGTAAAAAGCCGACACAGTAGTTTTTATAATGATGTAAAAAAAAAATGAGTATAACAGCACTGATATGCTGTATTTTTCTTATTGTTAATAAAATCCCATGTACAGAGCCAAGCTAGCAATGAATATATCCTTCCAACAAGTATGTGTATCTAAAGCCTGATCTATAGTGGTAGTTGCTTCAGAGAGCAGCCAGACCCCTTAACATTCACACTGCCAGTATGAACATTTAAGATGAAGATCAAAGATGTCACTTCTGCATGATATTCGATGACCAGACTAGTGCAAAGTTTTGCTTTCAATTAAATCAATTTAACTTTATTTGTATAGCCCCCTACATCAGCCAAGGTGCTTTACATCAGTGTAAAATAAGAAAACAGAGCATAAAACACGTAGAATAATAAAACAATTGTTAAAATATATAACAAAAGTGTCCCAGTGCTGTTATGTGCTAAAAGCAATTCTGAATAGGTGAGTCTTTAGCTTAGCCTTAATCAAAGGCTCAGATCTATCCACAGATATTCTGATAGCTTTCTTTGATCCATCTGGATCTGACCCGTGAGAAGTGAATGGGGAAATTAAGAATAAAATGTAAATAAGTGTACATTATGTATAGAATGTGAGATCAATGCTATTATGATGACTGCAATTTTATTTATTCAGTGGAAGTATGTGTATGCGTGTATGTGTCTGCAACTTTACTATCAGGTGTTGGCAAGCAGAAATGAGAGACGTGACTTAACTTAGCCCTCAAAAATTTTAGCTCACAACAAAAACGAAGCAAATATTCAGAATAGAGTTTTTAAAAATGAAATGAAATTAATTAAATGATAAAATTATTATTATTATAAAATATATTATTTTAAAATATATGCAACTCTTAAGTATTTATTTACTGAAGTCAAATACAAAGCCATGTTGAGAACAGATTGCTGTTTTTAAAGGATTAAAATTTGAATTGCTACTACAAGACTAAACACAAAGAGAAATACCTGAGAACTTGACTGATGCAGAGCATGCATGGACAACTGAAGCTTTGCTAGCTAAGTTTTTAAACACAAGGACTTTTCAAAAAGCTTTACACATCCAGGAATGTAGCAGACAGGGCCAGCTTTGTGATTTCCCACATTTATCAAATAGTGTTTGGTTATTCATCATTGTACTTGGGATAACGGTAATTTGTACATGGAGGTAAATGAGTGCTTCAACAAGCTTGGACTTAAATGGGACACATATGCAGACACATATGCAGAATGAATGGCAGACCTTGCATTTGCTCTTAATGTGACTGCACTAATAAGTAAACTAAATACCAAGCTGCATGGCAAGGGCCTCTTTGCACATGAAATGTACAGTCTGGTGAAGGCTTTCATGAGGAAATTGTAGTTTCTATCAAGCCAATTGCTAATAGGTAACATTCTCACCTACATGGCACATTGAAAGAAGCCACAACATCAGCTTATCACCTGTGCAGATGCTCATCCATGTTAGAACCAGTGCAGAGTGAGTTTTCAAGGTGATGTGAAGTCTTCAAAACAGTGGAGATTGAATTGCAGATGATTTCTTTTCCCTTCACTTTCAGTGTAGATAATGTAGGTGTTCAGCTTAAACTCACTGATCTGCAGTCACATACACTCCTGCATTTTTATTCTTCTCTGAGAGAACTTTCCACACGTGATAAAAGATAATAAGTTTTATTCATCCCAAAGGGACATTCAGGAATATACAATACTGTGCAAAGGTTTTAGGCAGCTTCTTATCACACGACACCATCAGGTGTCTGATTGATCCCAGATTCATACTGCGTTCCATTACACAGAACAACAAGCCCATAAAGAACTCATTACAGTTCATGAAGAACTATTGTCAGAGGCAAGAAGAACCGGAAGTCTTACTCCTACAGATGGTCTGACCCCCCACAGAGCCCTGATCTGGGCAGTGTGGAGTCAGTCTGGAATCACATGAAGAGATAGAAACATTGGGACAGCCTGAATCTGCAGAAGAACTACAGCAGCTTGTGCCAGAACAAACTGTGTGCAGGTCAAACCAGAGAACTGCTGGTTTAAGGGCGAAGGGAAGTGCTGCAAATACTGATTAGATATAGTTTTGGTTCCCTTTACTGCACTTTGGATAAAGTTAACTGATACATGAAAAACTATTTATGTCATTTATGTCATTGTTTAACAAATCCAAAAACAGATCTTTTCTCACTGATGATAACCTGCCAGCTGTCTTTTGCATAGCCACCTCAGACCTAACTGCACTTATTAAAGACCAAGCCAGACTAGATGTCTCTCACTCAATAAAAAAAAAACAGTAAATGAGATAATAAAATGAGACAAACAACATAGCAATGTTACTTTGTATAAAGATATGTTATTGCTGTTCTTATCAATACTGCCAAATGAGATATTGCAAAGCATGCACACATTTTTTTTTTTGAATGTCAGTTAAATGATATTGGTGTTTCTACTATTTCTGCTTCATGTTTTCATTACCAAATTACTCTTTATATTTATATTTATTTGGCTTAATTGAAGTTTGTCTATTAACCTGGCCCTCTAGAACAGTCCCAGTTTCTCATGTGGCCCCTTGGAAAAAATATTTCTCTACCCCTGATCTTCATCTATCTGAATTTTCTCTGTTGTTTAGGCAGCCTGGCATCTATGCCTTAGTTTCGTATTTCAGAGCATGCATTAATTTCTTTCTTTAAAGATTATTCTCAAAAGTGGTTCATATCACTGTAACTATTCTTTTCCACTACAGCTTAGATCCAGTGATCAGAATGTATGAAAATGTTTCACAAAACAGTGTAAGTAATGTACTGTAATTAAGCATTGAAATAGTATTTTACAATATATACGATGATTATTTTGAATCAAATGCATTGATAGTAATCGGGTATACACAAGTAATAGGTAATAGAGAATAAGCGCTTATATACTAAACAATACTTTGTAGCAGTACTTTGATATGTTTGAATTTGTCCAAATTAATGTAAATTAGAGATTTGTATATAGTTAATGTACAGGAGATGTAGTGTTCAGTTTTAACCAGTAGCTGCCACTTGCAGTCTTTCTCAGAGTTGTTACTTTAAAGATGCGTTTTCTCAGAACATGAAACCTCAGTTAATTGAGCACCTAAACATTAAGAATCTAATTAGTACAGACTTAAGAAAAACATTCCCAGTAACTTAGTAGGGATGAGAATTGAAACTCAATTCCAGTTTAAGACTGGTTCCAAATTTGCAGATCACTCGAAATCTTATGCCTCCTTGCTTATCAGTTCCTTTTATCGACGCCGACGTGTTTTTCTGACAGTTGTGCGTTCATCGGGACCTCAAACTTTGAAGCTCTACCTGTGGAAATTTGAAACAAGAAGGGAGTTGTGGCAGAGTGGTCTCATATAACCCATGAGTGAAGGATGGATGTAGGTGGTCATTTCAAATAACTAAACACATAACAGTTTTCTGTCTTGTGCAGAATTGCATCAAAAAATCTATGGTAAAACTAATAAAATTCACACTACAAAACACTAAGTTCGGTTGGATTGATATAACAAATGATTGTTAGTCTTTGAACTGTGTTTACTTGATGTATTTCTCTATTTTAGTGGAGTACTGTGAATCAGAGATAACAGCTGCCTTGCGGCTCAAAACCTGTGTAGATTTAGTGTTTCTTTTTTTAATACAGAAAACTGATCAGGAACATGAAACAAGACATTTATTGCTAGTCATATAACACTGTTGAGTCTTTATTTGGCATCATGGGCAAACAAAGAGAGGTGAGAGGTGAGGAAGTGGGGTTTCTTTAGGTGTCTGGTCTCAGGAATCAATGTATGAGATTCAATGTATGACCTCACAATGTATATTCTTTAAGGTTAGTTCAGCAGTTTTTCCTCTTAGTCACATGAAAGAGGACTTGGTCCTTTAGAGGTCCACCATCTGGGTGGAGGTGACTCCAATCTCACTTCCTGATCGGGGAAGGTGCTTAACATAAAACAGCTGAAAATAGTTCCAAAATCCCTGTTTCTATTCTGTAGATTAACTTTGGGTTTGTCAAAGGCAACTGCATAGTGTCTGTGAAGATTCTCAGTCATCCAGGTGAAGTTATCTAGAAGCTGAGTAGTTCCTTCAAAAACTCAATAAAAGACAAACATTCAAATATTGTTGCCCAAATGTATATCTATGAATAAGATAAGGATATACCATTCACTTCTGACACCACAGAGGTCATCAGAATGAAGGAGGTGGAAACTGCAGAATTTAAATACAAAGATTCCACATTTGTGATCCCGATAATGGCTTTTTTTTTTCTTTTTAAAGCATAATTCCATGCATTTTTGGGCAGTTTCTTCATTAATGTGTATGTATATAAGAAACTGACAGTGTGTACAGTAATTGTATTTGAGACGGCAACAGTGTGTTGGCTAAATTTTTCTGTGGATTCTTTTTGTTTTTGATGCAAAAAGCAGTGAGTAAATCCAACATCAGTCTCGAGTGGTGACAGTCTGCTTGTGCTTTTTTTTTTTTTTTTTTTTTTTTTTTTAAAGAGACCCCACTGTAGTGAGTCTAAACTTTGCTGAAGAACAACCTGGCAGATCTCCACATCACATAAGAAAGAATACTAAAGACGACTCTCCATTGGTAAGCAAGTCGAACTGTCCACCACTGTCATGCATTATCAGTTACAATATTTGCCAGGACAGAAGACAAAGAACATTTACTTAGGCCTTTATATCATGAGCAGTGTCATAACCTAGATTATTTCCTGTAACGGTGGTTACATTCACTGATGTGTCCATTTATTTTGCATCTATTTTTCAGTCTCCTGGTGAGAAGACAAGCCCAGTGCCCAAGCAACAACCATCAGTCCATCCATCTCTGCAATCTGTCATACTACCACGGTCAGTAGGAGTGTGGAATATAGTATTTTTGTTTGAAAGTATTTGGCCTTCACACACTAAACTGTAACAGGATGGTAAAAATGTGTTAACTAGTGTTCACTTGCTTGTGTCTTTTCGTATTCTTCTTGCAGAAAGGAGGAAAAGTTAGGGATGGAAGATTTCAACTGTATTTCTGTCCTGGGAAGAGGTCATTTTGGAAAGGTACACATGCAAATTGTTCTCCTGTGCACTATACTTAAAAATATAGTATAAAAATATAAATAAAAATACCACCAGCAACATTTTTACTGACCTAATCACAGCATTCCCAGTTTGAATCCACCCAGGAATCTTTTGTTACATCTTTCTGTTCCCTCGTTTTCAAGAAATATGTCAAATACGTTTCAAATCAAATCAAACTTTCTCCTGTGCTCTGTGACTGATCCAAGGTGTTGCTAGCAGAATATAAGAAGTCAGGCAAACTGTACGCCATTAAAGCCCTGAAGAAAGGAGACATTGTCACACGTGACGAAGTTGACAGGTAAGAAATTCCTCCACTAAGTCATTTGGAATTTAGTTATAGGCTAGTGACAATACTTTTCTACTTTGTTTCATATGGGATAGGATCTAAATATATCACTGCCTGTAGGGTGTAGCTATGTGCCTGTATCATGTAGTTTTGTATTGGCACTCTGTTAAAGGTTGAATGCGTAATATTTAGATTGCGCTATTAGCTCAAATGGAATACCGGATTCATAAATATGTTGTCATTAGTGTGTAATCAGGGAGCATGAAAGCTTGGTGGTTAGCACTGTTGCCTCACAGCAAGAAGGTTCCTGGTTTGAAACCCAGCAGGGGCCTTTCTGTGTGAAGTTTGCATGTTCTCTCTGTGCTTGCGTGGGTTTTCTCCAGGTACTCTGGTTTCCTCCCACAGTCCAAAAACATGTATGTCAGGTTGATTGGTGACTCTAAATTGCCCATAGGAGTGAGTGTGAGTGTGTGAGGTTGTTTGTCTCTATGTGGCCCTGTGATGGACTGGTGACCTGTCCAGAGTGTACCCCTGCCTTTCACCCAAAGAGAGCTGGGATAGGCTCCAGCAGATCCCTGTGACCCTGGTTAGGAATAAGGGGGGTATAGATGATGGATGGATGGATGGATAGTTTGTAATAACCAGAATTTTCTTAATCTTCAATTGAGCCTTATAAATCTACATAGGCAGCAGGTCTCCTGACACAAAAAACATGGTGGTGCAACATGGTTTTCACAACCATGTTGCACCACCATGTTTCTACAGTAGGCCAGAATAGACAAAGCAAACACTGGCTCTAGACAGGGGGTCGTGGTTTATTTTGTTCAATGGTAACACCCACCAAACACTCCCTCATGGTTAGATACACTGGGGTGGGGTGTGAAGGACGCTCAGATGGTTGCATTCTCCAAACTCACCACTAGATGCTGCTAAATCTTTCACATATAACACTGCACCTTTAAGTCAGCCTCAATACACAGTGTGTGTGAAAGAGGCTGAATTAGTTACAAGCAGCATATGAAATATGATCATGTGATATCAGAAGTGTGTCTATTTTATATATTTATTTTTATATGTCTTTTAACATGTTTATTTTCAACTTTCTCAGTAGCACAGAATACTCTTTTGCTTCTCTGTCTCCTCTTTTGCAAACTGTTCCGAATTAAAGAAGTTAAAAATAATGTCAAGCACAGAGAAGAGAAGTAGCTGTCTGATGAGGTTTATCTCACATCAGAAATATTGCATTTACAATCATTGGAGCTAACAAACAATCCATGGATTATTTTTCTCATAGAAGATAGCAGAAGGTTTAGTGTTTAGCTCTTGTACATCATGGATAAAACCATGGTGCTCCCCTTTAGAGAGAGGCAGAAAACCTAAAAGCTACCTCAGAGGTAGCTGCATAACATGATACAGGCTACTGGATTAACTAGTTAGATTATCACTAAGAGATAATGCAAGGACTGGTTAAGGGTGATTTCATTTATCCTGAGAGCACTAATTAGCTATAGTGTCTGACAATCTAACCCACCCAAGCTAGCATGGACGTTATTAAAGAATTATATGAAGGGCACATTTGCATTAAAACATCCCAGAGTTCTTAAAAGCATCAGCAACAAGTTGATATCTACAATCAACATTTGGGTAATGACATTAAATTGACAATAAACAGATAAAAAAGATTAACTATTATCACAATTTCATGATTACAAGCCTACTGATGTCAGCTTATAAAATGGTAAAATATTAAATGGGCAGTCTTTAACATCAAGAAGTCTGTCAGGAAATGTCCTACTAATGGGACAGTTTAGGAAATAAATATTTAATGAAGGTCAGACCATGAAGCAGACTCTGGATTTGCATGCTTAATCAGCCAGTGTGTGTTTCATTAGTGACCAGCTCTGTGTGTTTGTGTTCAGCCTCATGTGTGAAAAGAGGATCTTTGAAGTGATCAACGCCTCACGACATCCTTTCCTGGTGAACCTATATGGCTGCTTCCAGACTGCAGACCATGTGTGCTTTGTGATGGCCTACTCCGCGGGAGGAGACCTTATGACACACATTCACACCAGCATCTTCACTGAGAAACAGACCCAGTGAGCACACATCTGTCTCTCTAAACCACAGCCCACTGGCATGTAGCAGTTACAGGATGGTAGTTTGATTTCTCTATCATCTTTACTTTTTGTCTGTTTTAAGGTTTTATTGTTCGTGTGTGCTGCTGGCTTTGGAGTTTCTCCACCAAAACAAAATAGTTTACAGGTGAGTACTCCTCATGTTGCTTTCAGAGCAGTATTACTTCATTGATAGCTGCATGTTGAAAGTATGTAGTATAATTTGGTTTGTTCTTGCCCTGTGTCTCTGTGTCAGGGATCTGAAGCTGGATAATCTGTTGATGGATGCTGATGGCTTTGTCAGGATAGCAGACTTTGGCTTGTGCAAAGAAGGTACAATGTTTTAGAAGAGTTTTAATGTAGATTTCTCAGGTCCAGTTAAATCTGATCCACGTTTTATCTATGATAAAAGCAAAAGCAGTAAAATGTTGTCTTAGAAACATTCTGTGCTGTCTGTGTGAATTTGAAATGTAAATGTATCAGAATTGCATGTTGAAGTTAGTATGTGCAATACAGCAAAAAATTAGCTTCTGTTCACAGCCCTGATTGCCTGTGTGTAATCACTGTACTGTGTGTAGGTATGGGTCATGGGGATCGCACTTCAACATTCTGTGGCACACCAGAGTTTCTAGCTCCAGAGGTCCTGACAGAGAGCAACTACACTCGCAGTGTGGACTGGTGGGGGCTGGGGGTCCTCATCTATGAGATGCTGGTGGGAGAGGTCAGTATAAATATACATGCTAATAACCCAACTGAGCAGGGCGGAGTCTCTGAGGAGGGAGTGCAAGGATGGCTTACCAGACCAGTACTAAACAAACCCTCAGGGACCTCAGAGTCCCTAGGCTCACACACTGAAATTATTAAGGTCTGACAGACAGCCTGATTACACCTATACCCATGTGGAGTCGGATGCTCACAATGTCCGCCTCCTTTTTTGGTTTTGATTGTGCTTATGCTAGTGCTTATTTGCAATGTAAAGAGGTAAGTTCATTTCCTTAAGGTGTATAAAAGTAATATTTACATGATCTTGAACCCTTGTCTCGTAGTAGTTCCCTGCATCTACTATAGATATAATACAACACTTCCATTTATGTTACACAGTAATCAGACTACACACTACACACTAGCTTGGGGACAATAGTGAGGTACTTTTACAGCCCCCACGTGGATTAATCCAGCTTTGGTGCAGTTCCAAACTGCTGTTAGACTTACTTCCCCCAGACAGGAACCACCTTGATTTGACAAAGTATTTCTGGGTAAAAATGTAGAAATTAGAAATTCCAAACTAGATTTTTCAAATGCTTTCAGAACATTTTACTTATTGTAAAAAAACAGCTTTGTAAGATTTTACAACTATTAAAAATTGGTAAACACCTGCAGGTTGCTGTTCGTTGAGTTTTATTTGAATGAAAAACTCACTGTATGCTGTTTCTTTCCTGAAGACGCTCTAGTGTAAAACGTGCTGCTGTCTTTCAGTCCCCTTTTCCAGGTGACGATGAGGAAGAGGTATTTGACAGCATTGTCAACGATGATGTGCGCTACCCTCGCTTCCTTTCTCCTGAGTCTGTTTCTCTCATTCAAAAGGTGGGTGTCCTATCATAGGATCTGAATTGTTTAGGTTAAACATATCCACACATCAACTCTAGTTGGTCTGATTGAAGTACAGGCTCTGAATGATTTGTGTGTGTTTGTGACTCTATTCCATTTTTCTCACTGTATTTCAGCTTCTGCAGAAAAACCCTGAGATGAGACTCGGAGCAGGAGTGGAAGATGCCTCAGTGATCAAAAGACACAGATTCTTCCAGGTCATTGTTCTGTACTTACACCTTCCATGTAATTCCTTCACAACAATACTTCTACAAATTTCTGTAACAAACTGTTTTCCAAGTCATTACCAAAACTAAAAAAGGCACAGTACATCAGGTCCATATCTGCAGATATATACTTACTACAAGAAGTTTATACCACTTGAAGTATATAGAGTGAAATGAGATGTTGGTTGAAGGTGCAAGCACTGAAAGCATTTGAAGTGAAAGTGAAGAGACAAAGCAGATGAACTGTCACAGAGTAGGAAATAAAGAGTGGAGCTGTTAGTACAGAAATCTTGTTTGTGTTGATATTTTAAATGTGCTGTTATTAATATGTTCTGCACTCTTCACTGAACACAACCTTTTATTTGTAGTAGCAAGATATTGACAACACAAGGAACACTACTGTGAAAAAAATGAATACATTATGAACAAATCCAATATATTTTCATTGTACACCACCAAGGTAGCACATCCACTACTTAAGTGCATACTGAATCTAGATCATGTTGGCAGGTTTTTCACTTTGACTCATCTGTTGTATGCAACAGGTCAGGGATTCCTGCTGCTCATTAAGTCATTGTGTGTTGACAGGGAATGCACTGGGAAGCTCTCCTGGCCAAGAAGGTGAAGCCACCATTCCTACCAGTCATCAGGGCACCGCAGGACGTCAGTAACTTCGACGAGGAGTTTACTCGCCTCAAACCGGTCCTTACCCTCCCACGAACACCCTGCAGCCTCACCACTGAGCAGCAAGAAATCTTTGCAGACTTTGACTTTTCTTTAGTGAGTTGACCAAAGGGATTCCACCAGTCCTGCCATGATCACAGGCAAAGTGCGTTTGTACCTACTTTTACTTCTCGTGTAGCTCTTCTGACTCAGTAGAAATTTTGAAATGTAGTCCTGCCCCTTTCATGTCCACACACTTCCACATTTTAAGGTTCACATCAAGTCTGTGGCCTGTGTAGTCCTTCAGACAGCCAGTTCTCCAGCAACCTGGCCCAGCTGCCAGCTTGAACTGCTTCACTGCCACATTTTAGTGCTCGCTCTGATTTCATGGTAGTCTTAACTTTTTAACTTGACCTTTGACTCTACCAAACAGATGGTGAGCTAACTGTTACATTCTGACTGTTAGATCATCGAGCCTTGGGGCGAAACATTCAATGTTTACGCTGTATGAAGGAAATGTATTATGGTTATGAACTCAGTGTCACAACTGCAAAATTAATTTTTGCTCAGGATTTTCTTACAAAAGAATATTGTGCCAGTAATGTTCAGAATATCAGCACTACCTTCTCAGTCCTAAGTACTACACTGTAAATGCTCTTCTTGTGATAATAACTGATTCTGAAGGACAAAGCAATTCCATGTATATTTTGCTGGTACTATAATCATTTTACATCCATTGAACATTAACTAACATTAACTATGGTGGGCCATAATAAATTGCTATATTTTTTGTTTCATATTTTTTTTAGTTTCTTGATAGCTATTTCTCAGCCAACACAATGCTATTATGAAGATTATCCTTGTGTAGAACAAACCAGCCTATATGTGAAATGAAACTTCCCGAAGCAAAGATTAATAAATTTATACCTGCTGGACATTTAGTGACCAGGAAACTCTTCATGAAACATTTTATTAATTCATACAGTGTTTTCAAAATGTTAAAAAATGTTGCATGACAGTATTGCATATAATTCTTAAATATATTACATGAATTAAATGTTAATTCATATAAACCAGACCTCATTATCCAACATTACTACAGTACATCAAATTCACCACGTTTATTGCTGTCTTACAAGTTTACTATTGCACAAAGAAAAGCTCAAATAGAAATACCACTAGAGTTTTACACTCAAAGTTTTCTACTCATTCTCACAGTATTCTCCCAGTTAGTCTATCAAAACACTAATGACATTTGGGGCTGCAAATAGTTTTAAAATCATATACAATATAAAACACTTTGTCCATTGAAAGTCAAAGCATCCTGTACATAGTGGTTGCATTAAATGCTAAAAACTGTTTTTTTCAACTAGAAGTTTACAAAAAAAATCAAGATTCCCTCATTGGGACTTACAGCTTACTATACAGCAACACATACTGTTGAACCCTGTAAAAACCACTGTGCAGAATAAATAGCAATTTATAACATGGAACTAAACAAAATGAAACTTTCTACACTAACTAAGACAATTTAAAAAACTTTTTAATTTACCAGTTTTAAAAAGAATTCTCCAAACTTATGATCAGGATGAGAGAACTAAGTGATGAGAGAAACAAAAGCAACCCTACATCTGGATTGTCTACACACAAACCTAAAACAAGAATTTTTACTGAAACATTGGTGCAATATTTGACATGTACTGGAAGTAAACTTATGTAACAGTTCATTAGTCAGGTTTACCATGTTACTGTCATGGTAACACTATTTAAATACTCCTCAAATAAATGATTGAGCGGATGAAGCAGGAGTGTGGGTCAAGCAGGATATGCTGGAGTCAGCTGGCCTTTAAGACTAGCTTTACTAAACGTCTTGTAATGGGCTGCTAAAGTGGCTGTGGATAATTGTCTGTTTGTCACTTGACAGCCATGACCTGGGCAGACAAGGAAAAAAAACAAAAAAAAAAAAAAAAAAAACAGGAAATGTGGAAAGATATTGAAGGCAAAAACCAAAAATGACATGAGCAAGCAATTCACTGCAGTACTGAACCACTGAGAGGAAAGACCTTTGAAAAAGGAAGGAAAGATTAAAGAGTTATGGCAGTGGCAAGTGCCTATATAAAAGGTAAACTGCACACAGTATAGTTTTACATTACTGTCAAGTGCATGATCCCCCAAATGCAGAAAGACTTTTCATGAGTAAAATCCAAATCTGTTAGTCTGTTAATGCTTTCACCTCACTAGACTTGGTCACTGCTCTCCCTGAAGTACACCTGCTCCCACACCACTGTGCCCCACACGCAAAAGAAGCCCCAAAGGTTGTGGAAGGTGCCGCGATCAAAAGGGTTTTCATCTGCACCGCAGTGTTTGAGGTAGGAGATACGGTGGCGTGACATGAACTCCCAGGTTGTGGTGTTGAGAGAAACCAGGTAGAGGTGGGACCCGAGTAGGAGGAGCACAATCAGTGAGAGCAGAGCCACCAGCACGGTCACAGCCAGCAACATGCCATTGGTCCGCAGCCACAGCTGCCAAGTGGGTGCGTAACTGAACCCTGTCCTGAGGAAACAAGGAGGGGAGAAGCAATCTGTAGAGGGTTTGCAGCCGCAGTATGAACGTCCCATAATAATTGGTGAGAAAGCTGTACTGACCAGGCTATGTGCAGCCCCCACAGCAGTACCAGCAGCTGGACAGCCAGGTAAAGGACAAACCAGCGGTGGTTCCTCTCACCAACACAATTCTCAATCCAGGGGCAGTGGTGGTCATAACGCCGGACACAGTGCTGACATGTCTGGCAGTGCTTCGATCGCATTGGCTGCTACTTGTAACAAAGGTCATTGTATTTGGAAGAAACATAAACAGAGGTCTGCATGAAAAAAAACATGGATTCGTGTTACATGGACAGGCAGCATTATTTCTCTCTAGGAAAATAACAAATCCTCCCCAGACAAAACGAAACCGATCTCTCCAGCAGAAATACGGCCACTTTTCAGCACGTTTTTTTCTCTCTCAGTTGTTCCCATTGAAAAGCCACAGTATCAATTCTGGTTTTGGTTCCTGTAGCATCCAACTTTTTAGTTTTGGCTTCCTCAAACACAGTTTTCTGTCTGAGAACAAAATCTGATGTGGGGACCAAGCAGAGCAGTCAAAGCTGGCATTCTGCTGTGCACAGAAAGCTGCTCCTCTATCATGGCTGTGGGGCGTAAGACAAGTGTGCTGTTTGGAAACCTGTTATTCTATACCACTCTGGATCTATATTGTAGAACTGCATGTATCACATTTCAGCCTGCAAGATACACTGGCACCATGGGAGGATGACAACTAACAAGCCTGTCCAACACCAGTTCATACTTGACACCTGAGCAAATGATGCCCACAATGAATGACATGCAATAGAAACCATCACAGACATTAAACTCTAATTCACAGTCAGATAGAAAAGTTGGACAGTGTATGACCTCAAGCACAGAAGTTAAACAGATTTAAAAACAAACTCAAAACTCTTTTTTTCCTATTGTGTTAACCTGTTGTCCTGAAATGACCACCCTAAGCCCCGTGAGCCCCACGCAGCACGCTGACACTCTGCGTACCTGCAGCAGGCAGTGGCCACAGCGACGCTGTCGCAGGGATTTGGTGCTGGGTGGGATCATGTCCTGCTGCTCCTCAGTCACTCCCAGCATGAACTGGACCCACAGAGGAGACAAGCTGGTCAGTGAGGCCACTGCCCATTTTCAGTACAAACTTTTACAATTACCTGTTGATCTGCTGCCCTAAAAAACAAAAAACATTTAAAAATGCGATCTAATTAAGACCAACTTTAAAGTGTGTCTACTACTTCCCTGCACTGTGACACAACACGTCTGTGATGCCATGAGGACACAGCAGGAGATCAGCTGGAATCAGTAAATATGTCTCAGGACAGAAAGGTGCTCGGTGAGTCACCAGACGTCAGTAATCACCTGCAGGTTGCTGTCATCGGACAGGATGAAGCCTGGGTCCATCAGAGACACGGCGAAGTAAAGCAGCACCGACACCAACACCAGCAGGACGAAGAGCACAGGCTGGACCAGCTGGCCCGTCTCCTCCTGCTTCCGCAGCTCTTCAACCAAAACACAAGTGCAAATATGTTGAGTCCTGCTGAGGATGCCAGGCTCCTCAGCGTGTTAGCTCTGTGCAGCATCAGCCACCTTAAAGAGAACAAGCCTCATTCTGGGACCCACATACCTGTGTCATGGAGGAAGAGGATGAGGGCGACGACCCAAGTCAGAATCACATGGGCTGTTCGCACCAGAAACCCTGAACCAAACACATTTTTGAACATGGTCCTAGCATGTCAGCCTCACACGGACTCTGGGCCATCTGACATCACCGTTAGGGAGATGATGGTGAGCCACTGCCACCTCCGACGGGTTCACGTTATTTGTGTCGCCTGACTAAACACACATCAACAAACATTTGGCCAAATCACTACAACGACTGATTCTGCTCTTACAGCGAAAAACTGCACATCCACTTCGCCTCAACGCACCGCTTTTTGTTGTCGTCCCTCTGCCCTCTCGCCTGTGATTGGCCAGCGTCAGTCACGAGGCAACCAGAATAGGGTAGCCGGGGGGGACATAACTTCGCTACCATTTCGTTATGTTCGGGATGAAAACATCCACTAAAATAAAAATAAAGTGCTGTAAAAATATATCAGATAAATATTTTTTTTATTTTTTTTTGCATAAATCTATTAATCACCGTCAGTTCTAATCAAAACTAAATGTTAAAAAAATATTTCCAGGATTTTAACTCTTTAAATGCCAATTTCATAAGCGATGCCACGATCTGGGGAAAACACACAAAATGCCTTATTTTCAATATAAAAGTGATTGTGGACTGGATACTTTTTTTTACCATTTATCACATTTTTGGATATGTCAAAGATTAGTAAGAACATTGATTTTGATGCATTGTTATTTTTTGTGCAGCATCAGATTTTATTTTTCCTGACTACTGTTCATGGATGTTTTTGCCTCATTGACTGCCATTATAACGACATTTTTTGACTGCACAGCCATGACACTATATAATCATGCAATTCTTGATGGTTGGTGGTTTCCCCTGTTGGGAAGAGGTAAAATTTGTGATTTTTACTGTTGACAACCAAGTGGCCCCATAAACCCTTTACACAGGCCTGTGCATAGAAAGCTTAGTTTCTGGCTTTTATACAGACTATATCAGCATATTATAGTGTGTGTATGTGTGTGTGTGTGTGTGTGAGCTGCTGGTATCTTCTGGTATCTGCTGGTGTCTGTGGTTTTGTGTCTGGAGGCACAGCTGCAGAAGACTGCATCTCTCTTCCCAGTGCGGCAGCAAGTAGTGTGCGAGGGAGGTGCTCAACAATATTGATTCAGAGACCAGAGAATTCCCCAGTTCTTCTAGGAAAAGCTATGCAGATATGTCTACCAAATTAAAAATAATGTCTGTGGCCACTGATTGGTCCTCCTTCTGCAGCTGTAGGTCCCAACAACCTACAAAGACAAAGGCTCTGGTTTATTTTTCTTGATTGTCCAACCAAGGCTACTATGTTCTGCAGAAGCTCCTGAGCAAGTGAGTAGGAGGTAAAAATTGTCTCAAGTGACAGTGAGGCCCTTGATGTCCTCGCCCACCTCTGCAGCATCACCAGTTTTTTCCAAGTAAATATCACACCTCCACTGGTGACCTGTCCAGGGTGTCAAAGTCAAAGTCAAATTTATTTTTAAAGCACATTTAACACAGCTTAGTTGACCAAAGTGCTGTACCATTCTAAAATAGCTACAGACATAGAAACAGACAATAAAAACACACAATAGTAAAATAAAAACAGGGAGAAGAACATCTCATCACATTGGTATTAAATGCCAATGTGTATAAAAAGGTCTTAAGGTGAGATTTAAAAATAGGAAGAGTCGGGGCCTGCGTGATGTACAGGGACAACTCATTCCCAAGTTTAGGGGCTGCTACTGAAAAGCGCGATCGCCCCGACTCTTCATCCTAGATTTAGGTACTGTAAGTAAAAGCTGCTCACCAGACCTGAGAGATCGTGCTGCACTATATAGCTTCAGAAGGTCAGAAATGTCTTGAGGTGGTAAATTATTCAGGGCTTTGTAGGCAATTAACAATAATTTAAATTTGACCCTGAACTGCACAGGGAGCCGGTATAAGGATGCCAAGACAAGAGTTTATGTGTTCCTGTTAAAAAAACGTGCAGCAGCATTTTGGACCAATTGCAACCTTGCAATCAAGGCCTGGGCAACACCAACATAGAGGGCATTACAATAATCAATCCAGCTTGAAATAAAAGCGTGTATAACCTTTTCGAGATCTTTTCTTGTTAAAAACGGCTTGACCTTGGAAAAGAGCCTGAGCTGAAAAAAGATAGCTTTGACAACAGAGTCAAATCACTGTCCAATAAAACACCAGGTTTCTAGCAATTGGTTTTATATAAAATTTAAGGGAACACATCTCAGGGAAAGGGTCAACACAGGCTCCACTAGGTCCAAATACCAGCACTTCAGTTTTAGTCTCGTTAAGACTCAGAAAATTTACTGCCATGCATCCTCCAGGCATTCCAAAAGTGGTGTTAGAGTGTTTGTATCCCTCTGTTTTAAAGGAACATAGATTTGAATATCGTCTGCAAAACAGTGAAAAGACATTCTATGCTTCCTAATAATGGATCCCAATGGCAGAAGGTAAAGTAAAAATAATAATGGTCCAAGAATAGACCCTTGTGGGACCCCGCATGTGATGACTGCTGATGAGGATACAGTGTTACCAAGACCAACAGAAAAACTTCTGTCCGTCAGGTAAGATCTGAACCAATCCAGGGAAGAACCAGAAATCCCCACACCGTGTTGCAGACGATATATGAGAATGGAATTATCCACAGTATCAAATGCAGCTGTGAGATCTAAAAGCAGAAGAATAGCAAAATTTCCCGAGTCAGTAGTTATTAAGAGGCATAACCTGCTGTAATAATTGAAAACTTTTAAGAGGGCGGATTCAGTGCTGTGGAGAGCTTTAAAACCAGACTGGAACACCTCAAGAATGCCATGTGCATCTAAGTAAGACTGGAGCTGTACGGAGCTGTATTTTCTCCAATACTTTTGAAAGAAATGGTAACTTAGATATTGGTCTGAAGTTAGACAGAATTGAGGGATCCAGGTTAGGCTTTTTAATTAATGGTTGCACCACAGCATGCTTAAGGGTCTCAGGCACAACACCCGTGGTCAGACTGACATTTAAAATTTCCTGAACCACTGGTCAAATGGTATGAAAGATCTCTTTAGAAAAAAATTGAGTAGGGATAACATCAGTAGGACAGGATGATCATTTCATAAAAGGAAAAAAAGGAAAGTGAAACAAGCTTGCCCCCTTTCAAATGCATGTTCAACAAGTGCTGGCTTCATCCTTAAATAGGGGCCACCTGATTCACACCTGTTTTTTCATAAAATTGATGACCTCACACTGATTGAATGCCACGCTGCTATTTTTTTGAACACACCCCTTTCAACTAATTGCCCAATTGCACAGCCTTAAGAGCGTGCATATCATGAATGCTGGGTCTTGTTTGTTTTCTGAGAATCTACTGCACCTACTGGTAACTTGTTTGCCATGTAGCAATAAAAAATATACTGAAAACCTGGATTATTCTGGTTAGTCACATTGTACTGCTATTATTTTGAACAATACTGTATCTCCATATTAACAACTGGAAGCCCACAGGATAAAATGTGTGTCCCTGCTCATGTCTAGGTCCTGACATAAACTGAACCAAGTTAAAAGAATAAGATTTAAAAAGTCTAACTAGAGGTTGGTTAGGACAACAGTCTGAAAAATCACTGATAAAGTTCTTATTATATTTAGGGTGTATTTAGGGTGCACCCCTGCCTTTCACCCAAAGAGAGCTGGGATAGGTTCCAGCAGATCCCTGTGACCCTAAGTAGGACTAAGCGGGTATAGATAATGTATAGATGGATGGATGTCACACCTCCAGGCATAGGATGTGATGACATCAGCAGTCATCCAAATTTTGAGTCCATATTTGGCCGTGGATCCACTGTGACATCTTTGCTGGGGTTGAATAGAAGGGGAAGGTGATGTGTCCACATTTCCCACAGGGATCTGATGGGGGCAAGCTTGTCCTCTCTATGACAAGCTGGTCTCTGCAGCTTGTTGTCAAAGCACAGAGCTCTGCATATTTTATGAAATCTTGAAAACGACATTGGTGGTTCTGAAAATCGTACAAGCAATGCGATCATTCCACAAGCAGAGTGTGGACCCCCCTCTAGACCTGTAGCCTCCGGCCAAAATCAGTAACCGAATGTAGGCATAGTGATCTGTGGAGTCCACCCTGGTCCAGTTGCTTTCTCACTGTGCAGCGCCTTCATGGGTGCACATTGTCAGCATGACAGTGAGGTCCATCTCTGTTAACAGATTGAATGAAGAATCCACATTCTGGATCCTCACGATAGCGTAACGCATCAGCCATAAAGTCACGCCTCTCTCAGGCTGAAAAAAGGGAGTGGTGTCCTTGTTGGTGGGAAACCACACTTTGCCATTTCTCCCAGTCCACCCATATTCAGGATCCTCTGAATCCTCCTCGCTTTCAGTGGAAAAAGCTGGAGAGGACGAAAAGGGTGCCACAACAAAATCAGGACTCTCTTGAATCAGTGGTGTCAGAGAGAAGACGACATATTCTGCAGCTTGCTGGAGGGGTCAGGCTGCATAATCATTTACAAAACTTTGGTACGAGTGAAGCCACTACTTATGGTGCTTGCTGCTTTTCTCACCATGAAATGACCAGCAGGATGGAATGCCAGTGTTTAAATTCACGTACGTTGTTTTTGTTTAGTCTGTACTTCTCCCCATCAAAAGGCAGCAGGTGCAAAAATACACTTTCTTTGTTTTTGTTTGCTCAATGTAGAGTCTTTGTTCTCTGAGATTCGGATTTTTCTCAGACACCTCAGGATCAACACACAAAGATCTCTCTCTCACACTCACACAAAACAAGTTGATTAACAGATTTATGCAATGACATTTGGGGTCGGGGATAGTTGGCAAACAAGCAGATCGGTGGCCCTCGAGGACATTTAAAGGTAAACACGTAGTAGAATTGAATGAATTCAGTTAAAACACACACACGCACACACACGCGCGCGCACGCACACACACACACACGCACACACACACACACACACACACACACACACACGGGGGTATTTTGATTATATTTTTTGTTAGATGAAATGTGAATACAACCACAGGGGGCACAATCCAGTCTCTTCGTGTGACAGTCCCAAGTCCGGGTAAATGCAGAGGGTTGTATCAGGAAGGGCATCCAATGTAAAATTTCAGCCAAATCAAACATGCGAATCACAAATATGACTTCCATACCAGATCGGTCGCTGCCCAGGTTAACAACGACTGCCACTAGTGCTGTTGACTTACAGGGTGCCAGTGGAAATTGGACTACTGTTGGTCGAAGAAGGAGAGGAGGAAGGTGTGTTCGAAGGCAAGAGAGAACAGGAAGGGCAGGAGTGTAGGCCTTAGAGTAAGGACTTTGAATGTAGGCATTTTGTAAGGGAAAACTAGAGAGTTGGCTGATATGATGGAGAGAAGAAAGGTGGATATCTTGTATGTTCAGGAGACCAGGTGGAAAGGTAGCAAGGCCTATAGATTAGGAGCAGGGTTCAAGCTGTTTTATCATGGCGTGGATGGAAAGAGGAATGGAGTAGGACTTATCCTGAAGGAGGATTTTGCTAGGAATGTTCTGGAGGTGAAGAGAGTGGTGATTGGGGCAGACTTCAACAGACATGTTGGTGAGGGAAACAGAGGTGACGAGGAAGTGATGGGTAAGTTTGGTATGCAGGACAGGAATGCAGAAGGACAGATGGTGGTAGACTTCGCAAAAAGGATGGAAATGGCTGTAGTGAACACATTTTTCCAGAAAAGGGAGGAACATAGAGTGACATATAAGAGTGGAGGCAGGAGCACACAAGTTGATTATATCTTGTGCAGGTGTTTCAACCTGAAAGAGATCAGTGACTGCAAAGTAGTGGTTGGGGAGAGTGTGGTCAGACAGCATAGGATGGTGGTGTGTAGGATGACTCTGGTGGTTATAACTCATATTAGTCTTTATTAGACTTGGTAAATTTATCTCTAGTATCAGGCTACGTACCACAGGCCTTTAAGACTGCAGTAATCAAACCCCTACTCAAAAAGCCTAGTCTTGATCCAGGAGTCTTGGCTAATTATAGACCAATATCCAACCTGCCATTTATTTCTAAAATCCTAGAAAAAGCTGTTGCTAAGCAGCTATCAGACCACTTACACAGGAATGAACTATTTGAAGATTTTCAATCAGGATTTAGAGCACATCATAGTACAGAAACAGCACTGTTGAAAGTTACCAACGATCTTCTCTTAGCCTCAGATAATGGACTTGTTTCGATACTTGTCCTCCTAGACCTTAGTGCAGCATTCGACACCACTGACCACAACATCTTATTACAGAGACTGGAGCATGTGATTGGTATCAGAGGAACAGCGTTAAAGTGGTTCCAATCCTATTTATCGGACAGATTCCAGTTTGTTCATGTCCATGATGAACCTTCCACACGAACAAAAGTTAGTTATGGAGTTCCACAAGGCTCTGTGCTAGGACCGATTCTGTTCACCCTGTACATGCCCCCTCTAGGCTATGTCATTAGGAAGCACTCTATTAATTACCACTGCTATGCAGATGACACTCAGTTGTATTTATCTATTAAACCTGTTAACACAAACCAGTTAACCAGACTTCAAGCCTGTCTAACTGACATAAAGGGCTGGATGACCAGTAGCTTTTTACTTTTAAACTCAGAGAAAACAGAAGTCATTATTATCCACTCACCCCAACCGGTCGAGGCAGATGGCCGCCCAAACTGAGCCCGGTTCTGCTGGAGGTTTTTTTCTTCCGTTAAAGGGAGTTTTTTCCTCTCCACTGTCGCCAAGTGCTTGCTCATAAGGGAATTGTTGGGTTTTTAGTTTTAGTTTTTGTAAAGTGCCTTGAGATGATTTGTATTGTGATTTGGCGCTATACAAATAAAATTGAATTGAATTGAATTGAATTATATTTGGGCCAAAAAATCTCAGAAATAACTTTTCTAAAATTATAGCTACTCTAGATGGCATAGCCCTGGCCTCCATCACTACTGTGAAAAACCTTGGAGTTATTTTTGACCAGGACATGTCCTTTAACTCACACATAAAACAAATCTCTAGAACTGCATTCTTTCACCTGCACAACATTGCCAAAATTAGGAGCTTCCTGTCTCAAAATGATGCAGAAAAACTAGTCCATGCATTTGTTACCTCAAGGCTAGATTACTGTAACTCATTACTATCTGGATGTCCCAGTATCTCCATAAAAAGCCTCCAGTTAATCCAGAATGCCGCAGCCAGAGTCCTGACAGGAACTAGCAAGAGAGATCATATTTCTCCTATATTGGCTTCTCTTCATTGGCTCCCTGTAAAATATAGAATAGAATTTAAAATCCTTCTTCTCACATACAAATCCCTTCATAATCAAGCTCCTTCATACCTTAAAGACCTCATAGTACCATATTATCCCAATAGACCACTTCGCTCTCAGAGTGCAAGTCTACTTGTGGTTCCCAGAGTTTCCAAAAGCAGACTGGGAGGCAGAGCCTTTAGTTATCAAGCTCCTCTCCTGTGGAACCAGCTCCCAGCCTGGGTTCAGGAGGCAGACGCTCTCTGTACTTTTAAGGCTAGACTTAAAACCTTCCTCTTTGTCAAAGTGTATAGTTACGGCTGGCCTCAGGCAACCCTGAACCATCCCTTAGTTATGCTGCTATAGGCCTAGACTGCCCAAGGACCATCGGTGCACTGAGCTCCCCTCCCCCTCCCCCTCCCCTCTCTTCCTCTCCTCCCACCTCATGTATATTCCACCATTGAATGTTACTAACCTTGTGCTCTCTCTCTCCCCTAGTTTGTGCTCTCTCCCTCTCTCTCTGTTCTCTCTGTACCTTCTGCAGGTGTCCCTGGTCCTGGAGCTGTATATCGCTGATGTGCAGTTACTGGTCCCACCAACCTGCAGTGTCTATCTGTTGTTTATTGTTGCTGTTCTTTTCTCTCTGCTCTATCCACTCACCCCAACCGGTCGAGGCAGATGGCCGCCCAAACTGAGCCCGGTTCTGCTGGAGGTTTTTTCTTCCGTTAAAGGGAGTTTTTTCCTCTCCACTGCCGCCAAGTGCTTGCTCATAAGGGAATTGTTGGGTTTTTAGTTTTAGTTTTTGTAAAGTGCCTTGAGATGATTTGTATTGTGATTTGGCGCTATACAAATAAAATTGAACTGAATTGAATTGGTGGTGAGGAAGATGAAGAGGACAAGGGCAGAGCAGAGGACCAAGTGGTGGAAGTTGAAAAAGGAAGAGTGTTCTGTGTGTGTGGCTTTCAGGGAGGAGCTGAAACAGGCTCTGGGAGGTCAGGAGGTCTTCCAGATGACTGGACAGCTACTGCTAAAGTGATCAGGGAGACAGGTAGGAGGGTACTTGGTGTGTCATCTGGAAAGAGGAAAGCAGATAAGGAGACTTGGTGGTGGAATGAGGAAGTTCAGGAGTGTGTTAAGAGGAAAAGGTTAGCTAAGAAGAAGTGGGACACAGAGGACAAGAGAACAGACAGGAGTACAGGGAGATGCAGCGTAAGGTGAAGATAGAGATGGCAAAGGGCAAACAAAGGGCATATGAGGATTTGTATGATAGGTTGGACACTAAGGAGGGAGAGGTGGATTTGTACAGGTTGGCGAGGCAGAGAGACAGTGCAGAGTTGTGGAAACTACAGAGGAATAAAGCTGATGAGTCACACAATGAAGTTATGGGAAAGAGTAGTGGAGGCAAGGCTGAGGTCAGAAGTGAGCATTTGTGAGCAGCAGTGTGGTTTCATGCCAAGAAAGAGAACCACACCAACATGATTCGCTGTGGCGACCCCTGAAGGGAGCAGCCGAAAGGAAAAGAAAAGTTAGATGGAATGTAAAACAGTGTTTAAACACTTCCCATAAGTTGTTCCTAGTCCCTTATTTATCTTACGTTTCCATATGATTTGGAGCTGTTCTCTAACAAAGTGACAATTACATAATTGCCTGAAAAAGCAGAGAATTATTTAATTTGATATGATTATAATATTTCCAGTTCAAAACTTACTTAAACAATGGTACAACTGCTGAACTGAAACAACCCAAAGACACTGATCTAAGATTGTCATCTCCATGCTTACTCCATTGTACTGAGATGCTGCCAATCACACAATACTTTATAATCAGAGAAATGTTATTTAGCCTGCAGCTCTTTGGCCACTTTTTCATCCAGAATGAAGGGAGTTGGCAATGTCCTTCCTTTCAGCAGCTGCTCCAGGCCCTAGTGGAGGAAGTGAAAAGGTAGTTTTTGGTAATTTAGAAAGGTACAGGCCTCAAAACTATAAAACTCTGCTCTCTAGGTTTCATTAATTTCACCACCATTCTCATAAGGTTTTAAACATTTTGCTGTTCTCACCTCTCCGAAGTAGGAAACCAGTGGGGAAATCTCACACTGCAGGTGAGGATTGTTTCCTGCTGATACACTATATGAAAACACACATACCTTTAGATTACAGTTCATGCTATTATTTTAATGGTGTACATTTTTCTTTGAAGACAGTGTCACATCTCACACTGGTTTTTGCCAAACATACACCAATGAGGAATGACAACACTAAGATTGCTACTATGACCCACGATCTAATGGCCAAGTGCAGTGTTATATGATGGCTGTGAATGTAAACTTGGCAGGATGACACATAACCAGTGTAAGATTTAAAAGGAATGGTTTAACATTTGAGGAACTACATATTGCTATTGCAACATTTTTACATTATATGCTAGTGCAGGGTATATTTAGGAACATTTCTTCTGACCTGGCTGTAGGATAGTGGGCATTCCCCTGTTCATCCAGCAGCATGGCTCCAGCAGCCATGGCCCACCGGCAATGCTGGGCCAGCAAAGAGTTCCTGGCCGTGGTTGGACTATCTGTGGCCGCTCCATCTGCATTTTTCAGGGGGGAAAACTCATCCTCTCTTACTACCTCAAACACAACAAAGTTCCTTCCAAAGACAGAGAATAAAATTAACTATTCGCAAGGTAATCACCTATGTCAATGCACAGATGTCCATAGCTGAAGACACAATATGATAACCAAAGTTACCTTGAGAATGGAAAAACATCAAAAACAAATTTCTCCATCTTAATGCCATTAGGTTTGGTGGGTTTGACCTCATTGCCACAGGTGTCCACAAAAGGCACCTTCTTGATTGCAACATGCTGTTTTAGTTGGCCTTCAAATTTCCTGTTTAAAAAAAAAAAAAAAAAAAAAAATCACATCAGATGCTGACTGATCAGATTGATTATATGTAGGGTTTATCATGTGAGGGCCATGAAGTACCACCACCATGTCATGAAAATCTGGTTATTAGATTTAGTAGTTTTGGGGATAATATATCAGAAGGGACTGATATGGTTGTGCTAGTTGCTAGTTCTCCTGCCTCTGGTCTACAGCTATCTTCACTCAAGTCCCTCAAACAAATTTTTTTACTTTGCTGTGACACATTCAGTATGTGACAGTAAAGGCTCTTACCCTGTGACATCCTGCAGGAAACCCCTGGTAAAGAAGTGATTACAGATGTTTCCAGCACTGTAGACCAACTCTCCTTCAGGTCCTTGGAGCTCAGCTGTCTCCGGCTGGATCTCGCTGTATTCCACCACCTGGAAGACACCTTGCACCCTGCAAACCACACCCACTGGCTCTGTTGGGGACACCTTCTCTACCACCTAGCAGGTGACAAAGGTGACATTTGACCATTGGAAAATTTGGACATTGTGCTTCTGAGATTTCTTTTCTTCCATTCTTCCCCTTTGAGATTTATTGTAAAAATGGTGCATGTGGCCACACATACACACATCGGCCACTTTATTAGGTACACCTTGCTAGTACCAGGTTGGACCCCCTTTCACCTTGAGAACTACCTTAATTCTTCATGGCATAGATTCAGTAAGGTGTTGGAAACATTCCTCAGAGATTTTGGTCCATATTGACATAATAGCATCATGCACTTGCTGCAGATTTGTTGGCTGCACAACTGTGATGCGAATCTCCCTTTCCACCACATCCCAAAGGTGATCTATTGGATTGAGATCTGGTAACTGTAGTGGCCTCTGGAGTACAGTGAAATCACTGTCATGTTCAAGAAACCAGTCTGAGATGATTTGAGATTTGTGACACGGTGCATTATCCTGCTGGAAGTAGTCATCAGTAGCCCCAACACCATTACACTGCCACCACCAGCCTGAACCATTGATACAAGGCAGGATGGATCCATGCTTTCATGTTTATGTCAAACTGACCCTACCATCTGAATATCAAAGCTGAAATCAAGACTCATCAGACCAGGCAACAGTTTTCCAATCTTCTATTGTCCAGTTTTGGTGAGGCTGTGTGAATTGTAGCCTCACTTTCCTGTTCTTAGCTGACAGGAGTGGCACCTGGTTTGGTCTTCTGCTGTTCTCAACAAATCCCATCTTCTTCAAGGTGCCACGTGTTTTGTATTCAGGTATTCTGCATACCTTGGTTGTAACCAGTGTTGCCTTTCTATCATCTCAAACCGTCTGCCCATTCTCCTCTGACCTCTGACATCAACAAAGCATTTTTGTCCACACAACTGGACTTTTTCACTGTGTGTGAAAATTCCAGTAGATCAGCATTTTCTGAAATACTCAGACCAGCCTGTCTGGCACCAACAACCATGCCACGTTCAAAGTCTCTAAAATCTCCTTTCCTCCCCATTCTGATGCTTGGTTTGAACTTCAGCAAGTTGTCTTGACCATGCATGGAGTTGCTGCCACATGGTTGGCTCTTTAGCTACTTATGTTAAGCAATTGAACAGGTGAACCTAATAAAGTGGCTGGTGAGTGTAGAGGACAACAGGATTTTAGCTCTTTGTCACTTAACGTTGGCCTAAAACCTGGTATGCATGCTACTCACAACTTTCAATTCTACCTTCGTTTCATCCGTGCACAAGACATTTTCCCAGTAGTGTTGTGGAGTGTCAAGGTGGTCTTTGGCAAACTTCATGTGTGCTGCAATGTATTGTATGGGAAAGTTTGTTGTATGCTTGACTCATGAACTCCAATGAATCCTTTGTGTCTTTACCTGTTACTCTAGAGCGCTTTTTTACCTCACTAAGGATTCTGCATTGATCTTGGTTGGGTGCCCACTTCTATGGAACATAGCCACAGCACCAGATCCACTCCATTTACAGACAGTATGTCTAACTGTGGTTTGATGAATATCTACAGTCTTTGAGATTACTCTGTAAACCTTTCCAGCTAAGCTCAGATCACATTTCATGACAAATTTATGGAGAACACCAGTGCCATTACTTTTTTTGCAGCTTTATATTACTCTACCTTGGCTCCGCAGTCAGCTCCTCTGCTCACACAGAAACCAATGAACACAGGGTCGGCCATCTTGACCAGAACGTTGTCCACACAGTACACATGCAGGTACTCCACCCCCCTCTTCTTCATATCGTCCAGCACCTTGTTGTCCATCAACGCCTCGTATAGACCACCATTACCATCTGAGAAAAAGTGGAGATCTGATACACCAATCTTTCCCATAAAAACAAATCATGAATAAAGTCATTTCACAGATATTTGTGTCCAGGTCTTCTGAGTAAGCATATATGTACTCACCTGGAGCCATGGCTATCTTCCCTTTACCCTGCAGGATGATCTTTCCATCAAAGTTCACAGCTGGGATCATCCTTTGCTCAAACATAATGATGTTAGATGGCTCCAGCCCAAAGTAGCTGTTCTTCTTGAAGAATGTCTCAGTAGGTCCCAGAGTGAATTCACTGGTCATTATGTACCTGATAAGATTTCATGTTAAAGTTGTATTTACTCTCAAAAGTCCCAGTGACAATATGTATGTTAAAACTTCTCCACGGCCAAAAAGATAACGTGTTTATCACATAACATTCTAAAGACCTTTATTTAAGGTCTTTCAGACAGATTATTTTACAACAAAATCATTGACATAGACCAGAAATAGGAGTTGCATTTTGGAAAAACGAAGGAATACGATGAAAGCACAATAAGTAAATGTGCTTCATCAGCTTCCCATCTACCATCTGTTAACGTTTTAGATAACCAATTAATTTACAGTTAAATTCATTTAATAAGGGAACAATGGACTATGATCTCCCAGGTGAATAGAAATACTCACTAATGACTATTCATATTGTTCTGTGTGTGCTGGCTGCTAATTTTAGAACAACTTTAGAAGGTGTAAATATTTAATTATCCATTTACAGCTCGCTTCTGTGACCAGAAGAAAGTAATTTCCAGCTGATTTGTGCACAACCTGGATTTGTGTCTGGTGTTGTCATCTTGCTGCAGGAAAAATTTGTCTTAGTCAGTCCACTTCCTGAAGGTATAGCATGATGCCGCAAGATATAATGAAAGCCATGCTAGTTGAGTACCCCCTGAAGTTTGTGGAGATCTGTGGAAAAGCCCCCCCCCCCCCCCCCCCCCCCCCCCAAACCTCCACAGATCCTCCCTCATGTTTCACTGTTGTGATATTGAGGAATCATGCTTTCAACTTTCACCTCCCACTTTATGACATATGACACTCCTCTCCAAAGGTATTGTAACAGTGAGGCCAATTCCTTTATTTTTCCTGTGGACTGAAAACATTTGGGTTTGACATCAAAAGAAGAATATGAGACAAGAGGCAACATTTCAGCTTTTATTTCCAGGTATTTACATCTGGATCTGATACACAACTTAGAAAGTTGCATTATTTGTAATGTAACAACACATTTTTAAGTGAGCAAAAGTATTGGAACAGCTCACCACAGCGTCTTTCAGTTGTTGTTTTGGGAGGTTAATCCTTTCAGTCTCCTCTTTAGGAGGTAAAATGCTGCTCTATAGGGTTTAAGTCTGGAGACTGACTTGGCCAGTCTAAAACCTTCCACTTCTTGCCGTGATGAATCCGTTGTTGTTTTTGCAGTGTGTTTTGGGTCATTATCTTGCTGCATGATGAAGGAACTCCCAATCAGTTTGGTTGCATCTTTCTTTAAATTGTCAGACAAAATGTTTCTGTAGAAGTCTGAGTTCATTTTGCTGCTGCCATCATGTCTTATATCAAATCTTCCATGAAGATTAGTGAGCCCATCCCAGAAGAAGTTATGCAAGCCCAAGACATTACATTGACTCCACTGTCTTTCACAGATGAGCTTGCATGTTTGGGATCATAAGCAGATCCTTTCTTTCTCCAAATTTTAGGCTTTAAATCACTCAGGTTTAATCTTTGTCTCGTCAGTCCATAAAACTTTGTCTTAGAATTTCTGAGGCTTGTCTCTGTAATTTTTGGCAACTTCCTGCCTGGCCTTCCTCTTCTTTTTGCTAATGACTTTTGTTCATGAAGTCTTCTGTGAACAGTAAATTGTGATACCTTCACTCCTGCCCTCTGGGGGTTGTAGCTGATGTCACTAACAGTAGTTTTAGGGTCTTTCTTTACAGCTCTCAATGTTTCTGTTGTCAAGTGCTGCTGTTTCCTTGGTCTACCTGTTTGAAGTCTGCTACTTAGTGCATCAGTGATTTCCTTCTTCTTAGGGACATTCCAAATGGCTGTACTGTCTATGGCCAATGTTTGTGCAATGGCTCTGATCGATTTTCCATCTTCTCTCAGCTTTGTTTTTCACCCATAGACAGCTCTGTGGTTTTCATGTTGGTTACACCTCCGACTATAAATGCAGTCGGCACAGATAAAACCCAAATTTGAAACTGAGTGCAGACATTCAGCACTATTTATTGTTTGAATAATCACTGAAATAGGACACACCCGGGCAACAAAACACACCTGTCAGTCACATGTTCCAATACTTTTGCTCACATGAAAAATAGTTGGGTTCAAACAAAAGGTGCAATTTTCTAAGTTGTGTATCGGATCCAGATGTAAATACCTGGATATAAAAGCTGAAATGTTGATCTCTTGTCTCATATTCATCTTTTGATGTCAAACACGAATGTTTACAGCAAAAATAAAGGAATTGGCCTCACTGTTCCAATACCTTTGGAGGAGAGTGTAAATATGTTTTGTGTGAGAACTTTGTACTCAATATGCCATATGTCAGCGTACGTCTACACATGTTCAGTGTATCTTACCATGGAACAGTGCATTTGGAGCCATGCTTCACATCTGCCAGCTCCTGGATTTTGTGAATGCGCTCTGCCTGGATCTGATACAAGGTTTTGCCACTTGGTAAGCCAATGTTATACATGCCTTTGGGATACTGAACACCAAGACGGGTCCCTTGACCGCCGGCCAAGAGCAGGACTCCAACTCGATTCTCTGATATTTGTAACAGGCCTGTCAAAAAAAAAACAAAAACAAAAAAAAAAAGTGGTAATAGAAGCAGTGGTATATTGCATGTTAGTGAACTGGACTGATTTGTAATTAAGGATTAAACGTTACAACTGCCCTCCATAGCAAAGTAAGCTACTTTGCATACTCAGTGTCTCATACTATGAGCAGAAAGCTGTTCAGACGTTCATCTTGCACCCTCACTCTTGCTGAGCTGCTTATTCTTTTGACAGAGCATTCTCAAACCCATGCTAAAACATATACTTTGGAGCATTCATTTAATATTCTGAAGTTTATTCAATTCAGTTTTATTTGTATATAGTCAAATCACAATAAAAAAATCAAAGTCAGGAGAGAGGAGAGAAGAGAGGTGAGGAGGGACAAGAGGAAAGGAGAAGAGGAAATGAGAGAGCAGAGGAGCTTGGTGCATGATGGGAAGTCCCCATATATAACAGATAAAGGTTTATCTTACTTCGTAAAAAACAGTATTTTGGTAGCTTGTCTATTAGTGAAGTAACTAACACTGGCAAAAGCCGCACCTAGGAAGTCTTTAAATACATTTGGAAACTGTGACATAACTCCTCCTAGTTAATTCACATCCCCCACTTTTCGGGTTACCGTAATCCCTTGAAAACCCGCGCAACCATTCACCTTCATTTTCCCACTCTGCGAGAGAGTTTCTGTCACTTTTCCTCACGCTGCCGATGAAGTTTGGAGGTACCGGCTCGATGTGCTGGTCCAGGCTCGCACAGGGGGAGGCTGCAGCCTGGGCGGCCCGCTCACAGTGACCCTTCAGTCCCTTTAGATCCAGCTGAGCCAGCTCCTGGAGAAAACGGTTCCTGTCATCCTCGCAAAGCTCCGGCCAAAACTGCAAGACGTGAGGCTGTCCTGCACTCTCTAAGCTCTGCTTCACTCGCTCAAAGGAAAGCATGTCGCGTCTCGATAACAAAGCAAACCCTGGGGCAGCAGATCAAAACATGCAGACATCTAACTTGTCGTCCCAGCAGCGGGGGGTTTGTAGGAAATGACTGTCATGCGCCACTCGTGACCAAACAAGGATCTAGTCCGAGTAGGATCTGCCGCAGAAACCGAGTGAAAGGAGTCTTTATGCTGCTTCAGGGTTTCAGAAGCGTCCAAACCAGTCTAACGTCAGGATTTCCTCTGACACCAGGGGCCACAACAGCTTGACTCAGCGTCTTTGGTTCCTCAGCTGACTGCCCCGGCTAGCACCACACAGAGAATATGAACAACATATCCCAGCCTTTAGGGCCCCTTTTATTGGATTTCTAAACACGCCCTGTGATAGGCTCACCTGTACGCTCTAATAAAATCCTGGTGCTCTGCCATGAAGTTCAGCTTTCTTGGACACTGCTACAGAGGTGCTAATTGGGTTTGACAGTGGGACATTCTGTCCCTCTCATATAAGTGAAATGACAAAGTGATAACTGGTTTTAGACACCTTTTCTGATTATGAAAGCTGAAAACCTGATATCTCTCATTTACACTCTGCAGGACTCAGGTGCTTCCCTCTCTGAGCTTGTTGGGACAGTTCACTTTTTAGCTTGACAGTGATTTGAATCAAACACCCAAGACAACACTGGACTGGTTTCAGGATGAGTCTTTGTCTATAAGGGCCCAGACTTTCATGCCACAGAACATCTATGGAGAGACCTGCAGATGTCACTACACAGACTCCTCCTGTTCAGTCTGATAGAGCTTGAGAGGATCTGCCCAGGTCAATGGAGTAAACTGCAAAACTCCAGGTGTTTAAAGCTTGTAAAGACTGACCCAGGAAGATTCAAGGCCCTACTGAAAAAGGGTCATCTACACAGTACACACACAACTTTTTGCTCTGTTGCCTTTCTGAGTTAATGTCAAAGTGGTCTTAATTTAATCTGAATAACTGCATCTGAAATATCTTTTATGAAAAAATTCTTATGTTGAATAGTTATTTCCTCCACCGAATATATATACAGGACTGAAATTAAATTAAACTCAACAAGCTTAATGCTGAACTACTTTATTTTACAGCTGATCTCTTCCAAGCATACATATTATTTTTAGCCAAACATTCTTTCAGTGGATGCATTTACAGACAGCTACTGTACAATTCACTTATTCTTTTCTATCACACAGCCAGCATAATAAAATAAAATAGAAATATATATTTATGTAGTGTATATAATGAATACATTTTGTAAACCACAATTTACCAATATACATTGTAGTCTTTAGTTTGTATGGTCCTTTACATTTCAAGTTCCACTGCCTGTTGGCCAGTACAACAAACAGTAAGGGTTACTATTAAGACATTAGAATGGTTTGTTTCACTGTACAAAATATGGAAAACATTTACATGCAGCCACAAAGCCACACTGTCACAAATGTATGCATATTTGCTATCAGAGTGTAGGGTCAGATAGGAAGAAAGAGGGATGGTCTTAAGACATTTGCTTCTAAACATGTGAATAAGGATCAGTACTGAAAGGAGCAACTATAAAGCCATCATCTTTTTAACCAGCTGCAAAGACTGTGATTTCAAAAGCAGACATGATGCTGACAAAAGCTGCCTTGCATTCACAAACACTCCAATATAGGATACTCCACTTCCACCAGCATTTGACACAGATTATACAACACATCGGTTTGTATGCCAGGGAGCTGATCCTTTAATATATATATATGTCCTTCCCTTCACTCCAGTACTTTCCAACATTTACTTAATACGATATATTCAAATAGTATCTTTACCAGGTCTACATGTTGGAATTCTCGACAGTGGGCTTCACTTTTGCCTGAGCAGTATTTGCAACTGCAACATTTTATTTATGACTGTAACAAGCTGCTGCTGAAGTAAAATTAGAGGCATCTGTCTGGACTGTTCAATATTAAGTAAATAAATACCTTAACAAATAAGTAAGTAGAAAATAAATCCAATTAATTGTGTAAAATAAATCATTTGTTAAATAATTTAAAACTGGCCCTTTATTACCAAACATCAAAGGAAAGTGTGTTATTCACATTCTACACCTGGAAACTCAAATAGAAGTGTTTTTACCTTCTATTTTTATGTGTTTAATGCACATAACTACAATGATTGCTGATGACCTAAAACTCAATTACACTACTTTGTTTTGTATGGTCTTAAGGTGTCTTCACATTTAGATGAAAAACAGCTTTTGTCCAGGTCTTGCCATTGTTGTGTATGTAGTGTCCATGGCACAAGGTTGTGCCAAAAGTTCAAACTGTGGAACTTTTGAGCCCAGCTGCACAGACTTATGTGTTACATTGTTACAATGTTGACAATTTAAACTACCATGCATTTTATAGTGAAAAGACTTGAGGTTTAATAATTTCTTCGATTATTTCACAAATTGTTGGCTCATGTATATCTTTTAAACAATGTATTAATATGATTATTTAATTTTCTCTTTGAGGGATTACATTTGAAAACCACATCAGGATAACTCAAAAACAAACCATGACACACTTTCGCCAAGAGAACAGATGGCTCTAAACTCAAAAGTCACCTTACATGGAATTATTCAGTATGTTTAATAGATCACAAATTTAGAATCTACTCTTTTTTCAAAACAAAACAAAAACAGCAAATAAAAATAATAATAAATAGACCAAAACCAGAAATTAAAACAAAGTACATTAAAGTGCACTGATTTTCCCACACACTCCACTTCTTATAGTGTTCAGGTGCATTTATATAAGAGAGGCTTGGACATAAGGCACTCATGGGAGTCTGTGACCATTTGACCCAGGCATCGGTGGGTTGAGAGCACTGCCTCTGCTTCAGCGTTCTGTTTATTTACATGATACAAGAATGGGATATGTTTTCAGCTAACAAGTCAGTGAAATATTTACTGAAAGTTCAAGTTTCAACAGCATTCATTGAAATATAACAGAACTTTTCACATTGTACAATTATACAATTTCATTTTTTCCTGTTGGCTGATAATAGTCTCGAGAAAAGGAAAGGTCTTTGAAAGATGAACATGTTGGAAATATGAGAACTGATGCACTAAAGTAGGGAGAAGTGGAGTTGCATCCCAGTAAGACTGTTGTACCTTTTTAGGAAGGACATTATCAAAACATAATTGTTTTTGGATTCTTAATTTTGTTGTTTACAATTGTATAACTGGCAGTGACTGAAAGGCCTGTCTCGGCTCATAGGGTTTTGTGATCTGATAGTTTCTGACAACCCAGAGTGAGTGCTCTTCTATAGTCCTGTCACAGATTAGCACTATTAAACAAAGAGCAGGATTCCCTGGGCCTGATGACTGAGATTTCAGTTTTCAAAACCAGTTACTCTGAAATGAAAACTTACCTGCTCGAGCTACAACTACAGTAAAACTGGTTAGAGACATTCCCTTCTTAAAGAGCCATTCAAGACATTTGTCAGCATCCTTGTCATCTAAAAGCAGGCAAGCAGCTCTTCAGATAATTTATCCTGTACTGATGTGTAAGTGATGACTGGTCATCATTATAGGCAGCCCCAGGGTCAAAGTACCTTCAGTCAACATGTCTTTCATTGCCATCAGTCAAAAAAAAAAAAAAGCTTAATGATGCACCAGTCTACCTTCAAAGCGGCCACAGGCCCTGCTTTAAAGCAAGACAACATAACCTTTGAAAGAAAAAAACATAACCATACAGTTGAACTAAAATAAGACAAATCAGTAGTTTTACACAAATATGAAAGAATAAGTAAACAAACTATACTTCACCAGGAGAAATGTTTCCTGCATGTGTTCACAATTTTGGTGAAGACGAGAATTTTCGGAAAGAAAAGGAAATTTAAATGGCAACTGATCAGAGAAATTCAACAGTCATTACTGCTTAACGCAATACAATTAGAACAGTGCTATTGCCTTACATATTTCCATTGAGGACTATCAAAGTGCACATTGTCTGACCCGTTACAGCTTAGACTGTATTAGAAAATGCATTTCAAATTAATGTGATTTTGTAATGAAACAACCAAATTAATATCGTTTTATGTGCTCCTCAAAACTAACCCATTAGCTGCAATGACAGCACAAACGTATTGGATGAAATAAACAAGATAATGACTATGGTGCTATCCCTAGGTCCTTACCAGAGTGAGGATAATAAAAAGGTAGGACTAGAACACAGGGCTGACTGAGATTACAGTATTCTTCCCCTTGGAAGAATGAATGTTTTTAGACAAAGTTTATGTTTTTAAATTGTGTCTTTAAGCAAGGTAATGGAAATAAGGATAAATGATGGCACTAAAAGTACATTTCAATCCATAGTGTAAATGTAAATGTGATTTTAGGTATGGAAAAGCTCTTGAACTGAGAACGTTTCTGCTGCTGAATAAGTTTTTACTAATTTAACTGTATGTTCTTTTGACCACAGATCACCTTGATTTGCCAACCATCCAAATCAACATAAAGCAGTGTATTACATGCACAAAGGGACTTTACATACCTGCACAGGTTATATTCCCCACTGTGCAGTCAGTGCACTTTTGATGTTTAGTACTGTCCCAGGCTTCCCGTAGGGAGACATGGGCAATGCTTTGCCTTAGCAAAGCCCTTCAAGATAAATATTCTTCTTTCACACAGATCAGCAGGACTGCCCCTGCCACAACACCATCACTACCCAGAACAAGCAGGTACATTTTACTGGCACATCAGTAAACATGTTCTCTTCAATGTAAACTTGTTGAAGTTCTCATTCATTTTCATTTGTCTTCATCATGTCTTATGCTTATTCTTTAAATCCTTCAATCTGATCATTTAATTTATATGTGTAGAATTTCAGCTGCATGTTTTTTAGGTCCCAGTACAATCAATATTCAAGATAAAGAAAAGCGAAAAAAAAAAAACCTTTGGCCTCTGGATTTTTCTGTCCGCCTCCTTCCCTCACTTTGATTGTACACCCAGGGTAATCTTGAGGTACTCATATACAACGTAGCTGATGCTGACTGATGGAATAACCTTCATGAAGTTGGGTGCCAGGCCTCGGTAGAGTCCCATGGCCCCCTCTGTCCTAATGATGTGTCTGAACAAGCTTGTCATGTTCATCTGAGGGCCTCCTTCCAGGGTGGCTGAGAAAGACAGGAAGGACAAGCTCGTCAAAAACTACCTGAACACACAGCTCCTTGCTTGTTGCCTTCTCTCCCTTTAGAGAGATCTAATCTGGTTTTTAAGTCACAGTAAAACCACTTCACAGTAAAACTATAGAGGTCCTTTCTCACACCAACTTCATTGTGTTCTTACAACCACTGCTGTCTCTGTTGTGATGGTTCAACTTTCTTTATGTTGATGGTGCAGCCTGGTTGGGTAGGCAGGGCCTTCTGTGGGATGGGAAATGGGAGGCAGGTGGTAGTGGGTGGTAATGTCAGGTACATGTATGTGTGGATGCGTGGCACAGCTGGGACTAATGAGTTGATTATCCCTGCCGATTTAGCAGGTGGTAGTCATCAGAGCAAAGGAAATTGATAACAGCACTATCACAAAAGCTGTGAGAGAGAACAACCTGGTACCACAGAATGAACAGAGGCATCAGAGCCCTGGAGCCTTAGCTGAAGACAAAAAGTATGGCATTCAGTTTTCTTGTTAGAATTTCGCTTAGAAATAAATGAAGTACAAATGGTACTGGCCACAAAGGAAGCAGAACAATTTAGGGACATGATCAAATCGTATAAATGTGCCCTCCCTGAATCACCACCTTACTGTGGTGGAGGGGGTTGTTAAGTGCCCGAATAATCCTAGGAGCTATGTTGTCAGGGGCTATATGCCCCTGGCAGGGTCTCCCAGGGCAAACAGGTCCTAGGTGATGGACCAGACCAAGAGCGGTTCAAACACCCCTTATGAAGAGAACAGCAAGGCCCATGGAGCCAGGCCTGGGGTTGGGGCCTGTTGGCGAGCGCCTGGTGGCTGGGGCTCCAGCCGGGCAAAGCCCGAAAGAGTGATGTGGGGCCGCCCTTCTGTGGGCCCACCACCCACAGGAGGATCCATAAGGGGCCGGTGCTATGTGGATCGGGGAGTGGTCGAAGGCAGGGACCTCGACGACCCGATCCCTGGATGCTGAAACTAGCTCTAGGCACATGGAATGTCACCTCACTGGGGTGGACGGAGCCTGAGCTTGTTCGGGAGGTTGAGTAGTACCGACTAGAGATAGTCGGGCTCGCCTCCACGCACAGCCTGGGCTCTGGAACCCAACTCCTTGAGAGGGGCTGGACTCTCTTCTACTCAGGAGTTGCTTGAGGCAAGTGGCGGCAAGCTGGTGTGGACTTGCTCATAGCTCCCCAGCTCAGCCGCCACGCGTTGGAGTTTTCCTCCCTGAATGAAAGGGTTGTTTCCCTGTGCCTTCGGGTCGGGAACAACTGTTGTTTTGGCCAATGGGCTGAACAGCAGTGCAGAGTACCCGGCCTTTTTGGGGGGTGCTGAAAGGTGCTCCTGCTGGGGACTCCATCATTCTGTTGGGGGACTTCAATGCTCACGTGGGCAGCGACAGTGAAACCCGGAGGGGCGTGATGGGGAGGAACGGCCTCCCCAATCTGAACCCGAGTGGTGTTCTGTTGTTGGACTTCTGTGCTAGTCACAGTTTGTCCATAATGGACACCATGTTCAAGCACCAGAGGTCGATGATCAACTTTATAGTCATGTCATCTGACCTTCGGACGTATGTCTTGGACACTCAGGTGAAGAGAGGGGCAGAGCTGTCAACTGATCACCACCTGGTGGTGAGTTGGATCCGCTGGCGGAGGAGGATTCGGGGCAGACTTGGCAGGCCCAAACGTACTGTGAGGGTCTTTTGGGAATGTTTGGCCGAATCCTCTGTCAGAGAGGTCTTTAACTCCCACCTCCGAGAGAGCTTCAACCAGATCCCGAGGGAGGCTGGGGACATTGAGTCCGATTGGACTATTTTTTCCACCTCCATTGTCGACGCAGCGGCTAGGATCTGTGGCCGTAAGGTCTCAGGTGCCTGTCGTGGCGGACACTGGAGGTAAGGGATGCCATCAAGCTGAAGAAGGAATCCTACCAAGCCTGGTTGGTTTGTGGGACTCCTGAGGCAGCTGACGGGTACTGCAGAACCAAGCATGCTGCAGCCCAGGCGGTAACAGAGGCAAAAACACGGGTATGGGAGGAGTTCGGTGAGGCCATGGAGAAGGACTTCGGCCCCAAAGAGATTCTGGCAAACCGTCCAGCGCCTCAGGAGAGAGAAGCAGTGCTCTGCTAACACTGTTTACAGTGGAGGTGGGGAGCTGCTGAAGTGGACTGGGGATACTGTCGGACAGTGGAAGGAATACTTCGAGGATCTCGAGTAGTTCGGCAGCTCCTCGGTGGCAAAGCACTGGGGGTGGATGAGATCAGCCCCGAGTACCTCAAGTCTCTGGATGTTGTTGGGCTGTCATGGCTGACACGCCTGTACAACATCACGTGGCAATCGAGGACAGTACCCCTGGATTGGCAGACCTGGGTGGTGGTCCCTCTTTTTAAGAAGGGGGACCGGTGGGTGTGTTCCAACTACAGAGATATCACACTCCTCAGCCTCCCTGGGAAGGTCTATGCCAGGGTGCTGGAGAGGAGGAACAATGCGGTTTTTCATCCTGGTCGTGGAACACTGGACCAGCTCTTTACTCTCTCGAGGGTGCTCGAGGGTTCATGGGAGTTTTCCCAACAAGTTCACATGTGCTTTGTGGACTTGGAGAAGGCATTCGGCCGGGTCCCTCGCAACATCCTGTGGGAGGTACTCCAGGAGTATGGGGTCCGGGGCCCTTTGCTAAGGGCTATCTGGTCTCTGTACAAACAGAGCAGGAGCTTGGTTCGCATTGCCGGCAGTAAGTCAGACCTGTTCCCAGTGTATGTTGGACTCCGGCAGAGCTGCCCTTTGTCACCGGTTCTGTTCATTATTTTTATGGACAGAATTTCTAGGCGCAGCCAGGAGCCAGAGGGAGTCCAGTTTGGGGACCACAGGATCTCATCTCTGCTTTTTGCAGATGATGTTGTCCTGACCTCCAGCGTGCATTGGGGCAGTTGGCAACCGAGTGTGAAGCGGCTGGGATGAGAATCAGCACGTCCAAGTCCGAGGCCAACCGGAAAATGGTGGCTTTCCATCTCCAGGCCCCGGAAGAGATCCTGCCTCAGGTGGAGGAGTTTAAATGGATGGATGGATTAAATCATATAAATGTACACCTCCTGGAAAACCAACCCTTCCAACCAGTTTCTTCAGGTTGGGGGAAAAAAAAAAAAAAAAAAAAAATTAGTTTGGCACATATGTACAGGTACAAAGATTTGCTGACCTTGACATGAAACACCTACTAACAAGCTGTCTGCAAAAAGAGATTTAGGATGAGAAAAACAAAATGTTGCATGAGGCCTAATCATTGTAATAAGTGGCTAATTAATGGATAATCAATCCACTGAGGTGTTACTGAGACTCAAATAATTCCTTCATGTCCTTCTAGCCAACTGCTGAGCAGTGCAGCAGAGCTCTGCAGTGACTGACCTTGTGCCTGCATTCGAGTCCTGATCAGGGCAAGTGGGTAGCTGGCCAGTTGGCCACATGTGCTTGAAGTAGTGCCACAAGCCAAGAGCACAAAGACTCCTGGATCTGCACTGTCTGTGGCGAAGCGTTGCAGCCACGAATTCTTCAGAGTCTGACAGAGGAGAGAAGAGGAAAGGAGTGAGACTGAGCTGAAAAAAAAAATTAGATGGAGAAGTTATCCATCAACACACTTACACACCTCATAGACAGCCAGGTCAATACCAGCGTAGGGGATGATGCCCAGCATGTTTGGGATGTAACCTTTGTAAAAAGCAGCCACACCCTCCTTCTGGAAGATATGTCTGGCACAATCCAAGATCCCTGAGTACTGACCCGTCTTTCCCAGGGCCAATCGTGTCTTCAGGACCTGAGAGGACAAGAAATGTGGTCAGGTCTTCTGATAGATATCAGTAACCTCCACTTCTAGTCCATGATTGGCAGAAAAGCTTTCATCCTTGAACAAGCACAGTTTAGCATACATAAGCTGTGCATTATCTTTTATATTAAAACAAGTAGCTTGTTATGAACCTCATTTACATAAATGACTTGCTCACACTGTGCACAATTGAAGGTCTGTGAGTCTGCGTGTGAAGGTCTGTTTTCCCCCAGATAAGAGGTCACAGTACAGTTTCACATGATGTTCAAGGCTAAAAGTTAAAATGGGCAGTCAGTCACAGAACAAAACAATCCACCTGGACATTTCTGCACAAAAGCATAGTGAGTGATGAGTTGCTACACAGCATTTATAAAATTCATTTATCCTTTATAACCATTGAGAGTAGTTTCTTAAGCAAGGTTCTGCTTGAAAACTGGTTTCTTCTGGTCAGTGTTCATAGGTCTCTCACCTCCATGGGGTAGATGCTGCTCTGGGCAATTGCTCCAGCCAGAGAGCCAGCCACCAGTCTCTCTGTGATACCCAGCGTCTCTTGGTTACTTCCGATTACTCGCTTAATCTGACACACAGGACATTTTTTTGTTAAGCAACAACACCAAATACAACAACATCTTTGAGCCAAAGATGTATACTTGCATACCTGTTCATAGGCCATGAACTTAATAGCAGACTCAGGGGCAATTTTGATGACATTGATGCCGTTACCTCGCCACAGTGACCTCACCCCACCCTCTCGAATCATCTGAACAAAGCCCCCAGCAATACGCATGCTGTTGCTCTTAGAGGCATGAACCTGGGCAGGACAAATAGTGAGCATGTATTCATATAGTGCTTATTAAATCACTTCTCTTTGTTCTGTTTTCTCTGTAATGAAAAATGCGCCTCGGAGAGTTATCTACCGAAATGCTTCCTCTTTCATGAGTTATGGGTTGTCTTTTACCTGCATGAGTACTTTAAGTCTGTCCAATGGTGCAGTGCAGGTTCGAGACACGGCTCCAGCTCCTCCTCCAGCAACTAAGTGTCGCCACCACATTCCTGTTTTCTTCTCTTCTGCTGTGAACTCATCAGGCACCATCAGACTCTCCCCCACATCCAAGATCTGTGGAGGAAAAGGATTTCAGCCTGGTGTTGCTGCATTTCTGAGTACAGGAAACCAGTTAAAAAGTACAGACATCTACATGAATTCTTAGTGAGAAATATGAAAGAAAAGTGCTGCATGTGTCTACACACACTGAATATCATGAACACATTATTGTAAAACTGGCTTTTCTTTTTTCATCAAAAATTGCTTCTTTATCTAAAATCTTTATTTTCTGGTTTAGATACTAGCTTTTTGGTTAGCACTGTTGCCTCACAGCAAGAAGGTCGTGGGTTCGCATCCCGGCCTTTCTGTGTGGAGTTTGCATGTTCTCCCTGTGCTTGCGTGGGTTTACTCCGGGTACTCCGGTGTCCTCCCACAGTCCAAAAACATGCATGTCAGGTTGATTGGTGACTCTAAAATTGCCCGTAGGAGTGTGTGTGAGGTTGTCTGTCTTTGTGTGTCTATATGTGGCCCTGTGATGGACTGGTGTCCTGTCCAGGGTGTACCCCTGCCTTCCACCCGAGAGAGAGCTGGGATAGGCTCCAGCAGATCCCCGTGACCCTGGCTTTCAGGAAAAAGCGGGTATAGAAGATGGATGGATGGATGGATACTAGCTTTTTCATTTCACATTTCACTTTCCTTAGTTGTATTTCACTTCATAGTTGATATTTTAAAAATAATGTTTACCGTGGAGTGTTTCCAGTAGAGGATAATCTCAGGAATGTTGTCTGCTGGATGCAGGAGGTGGTAATCCCGCCACTCATTCCAGTCAATCGTCATTGTGCCATTTTTATCCATACTAAGGATGGAAACAACACAGCAAATGCAGACTGGTTTGACCGTTTTACACAGCAAAAAGAACAGACTGTCTGCTCACATGCACAGTTATTTCTCAACACAAGTGACATTTGGTCCCATGGCTTCCTTGTTCGTTGTATTATAACACAATGCTTTCCTTGAGCACATTGTGCTACAACAGTCACCATATTATCACATCATCATTTGTTTGGCCAATGTGATATTTTCCTTTGGAAGCAAAGAGAAAATGGTAGTAACTTTTAATTGGATGGTGGTTAGTGCGGCACTGGCTGAGCAAGCAGACTATAGAAGCTACTACTTACTACAAAATAGGGGCCCAGATATGACCCCTCCTTATTCTGAGACCAGCCAGAAGGGGGAAGAGACAGACAGACAGGTAGGAGGTTAGAGAAACTAAACAAGGATCACACTGAGACATAAGAACATGAGCCAGACATTAAGACAGAGCAGACATTAAGATGTTAGTTTGAAGTAAAAATACTTCTACTTGTAGCTTATTTTTATTTTTGTTGGCATCTTTTGCTCTGCACAGAGAAGACAAAACTAAGCTCATCAAAAACCTTACATTTCTTAAAAGCTTCTTAAACACTTTTTGAGACTGTTCAGTGGCATACATTTATGTAAAGAGGTGCTAAATAAGACTTTAGGTTTATAGGAGATATTACAAGAACTGGTCCAACTGTTACCCAACTGTTGCCTGTTGTTTGTTTGCAGGTATATTTTTGCTCCTACAATAACTCTACTCAATCACATCCATACAAACGTGACATGTTATCAAATGATAAATGGAAGGAGCCATCACAGGTACACAAATTCACATAGACTGACACATTTGTGAATCCAATAAGTGTATCAGAGACTGTGGATCGTAGTGTTACCTCACCTTTTGAGAATCTTCTCAGCCTGTTCCTCAGTGATGTTCACTCCCAGGTCACGCAGAGACTGCATAATTTCTTGAGAATCGATCCGGCCTGCACCACATAAATGGATTATTTGATAGAATTATTCAGTGGACTAGTCGCAGAGTGCACAAGACAGAATGTGGAGCCAGTGGCATAATGCCCCCTGTGTCTTCTGGAGGACTATCTGACAAAATAACCCTGATGTTTCCCTAGCAAGTACTAATTGATAGTCGGTCTATGGGAGCACAAAATTTAAAAGAGTTGGGAATTTACCAAACTTTATTGATTTATGGGAACTATAAGATTATAAGACTATAAGAAGACAAGGTTGTTTTTTTACCTCTCTAAAGTTATAGACATAAAGTTGGTCAGCTCTGTTGTCAATACCCCACAGCAGACTTGAAAGTAAGCCATTAGTTGTAAAAAGATTCATTACCATCGTTCTTCTTGTCCAAACTCTTGAAGACCAGCCTGAGCTTTTTCTCATGGTCGCGCAAATAATGAACAAATTCTTCAAAGTCTAACTGTCCATCCAGATCTTTATCTCCTGCTTTCACTATTTTCTGTAAGGAAAGAAGAGATGGGAGAAACATTTGAGGGATGTGTCCAGTGTTTAAAAAACGTATGAGAAGAATACAGGGGCAGCTGTAGAAACATGTAGCAGCTCATAAAAATGTGAACAACATGTCTTAGCTAATTCACCACTCAAACACAACCATATTTCTTTACTGGGAGTGTATTGTGACAAGCAACAACACCTTTCACCGTCTCCTACCATCTGTGCACTGTTGACTCAGACTGCAGCATACTTGCCACTTTACACCCATCACATCTATCAAGTTGTTAGTCATCTTTGGGAATCCAGGGCTCTTTCTGCCAGTTCAGCTTGCTAAGCCAACTGGAAGGACATCTACAAGGAATAAACGTGTTTACCTACAGAAAATAAGCAAGCCAAGGACAGGAACACCTGGTTGTGCAGGGGAAAGAGAAGACCTACATATTTGTTTTGCCCAGGATGAATCTGAGCATTACTTTGCAAATTATTTGCTTTGCTAATGAAGGGATAAAACCAACAAAGTGTAGAAAAGAAAATCAACCATGTATACCACTGGACTAATGGCACATGACTTTTAACAAACTCTTCCACTAAAAAAACAACAAAATCCCTGCATGTTTTAAGATCTTACTTTTATCCTGTATTTTGATCTCTAAGGTCCAAAAAATATATATATATATATATAAAATATATATACAAATATATACATATATACACAAATGAATATGAAACATTCTGTGGTTCCGGTTTCTTCAATGTATAAATCTGTTACTTTTCTCTGATTTATATTGGAATGAATATGTTTGGGTTTTGAGCACAGACTGTACATAAAGATGAATGATGCATTACCAATTCCTGCCACTATATGAAAGTGATGCCAAAATATCACTGTTGAATGAAGCTGTCTGTAGGATAGGGAGTTGTGATGAGTTAGCTTGAGGTGGCTGCATCAGGTGCATGTGCTGGTGTCTCTGAGAGAGTGGGTGTATGATTGTCGCTGGGACTAATCAGTCAGTTAGTGTGCTCAACTATTTAGGTAGAAGGTAGCAGAAGAGAGCTCTCTTCCCCCTGAGACCAGCAGCATGAAGATAGGAAGAAGAGAACACTGGCAGACAAGACTGAGACGCTGGGTGGAAGAAGCAAAGAAAGCTTACTACCAGCAAAAAAAAAAAAGACTAAAGATTGCCAACACAATGAATAAAATAAAATAAAATGAACTGTGACATGTCGTCAGTGTGTGTGTCAGACTGGGCAGGTGATCTCACGGGGACAAAAACATTCTACAATCACAAATGACAGCTGCCATTATGCACAAATGAACCAGCTGCTAGAAGATGGGACCCACCCTAAATGGTTAACTCAAGGCAGGACAGTTCTAATCCTGAAGGGGAGCAGTCCCACCCAACTACCACCCAATAACCTGCCTCTGCACAACATTGAAGCTCCTGTCAGGCATCATAAGGCATCATAGAAGATAAGAGCAGGCACATCAATACATGAGCAGGGCCCAGAAAGGATTGCTAGGAACACCAGAGGAGCTAAGCACCAGCTACTGATTGATAAAGCAGTTACCTGAAACTGCAAGACCAGACAAACTAACCTGTGCACCACCACAAGAAAGCCTATGACTCAATGCTGCACACATGGATCCTGGAATGCTTGAAACTGTACATCAACAGAACTCTAAGAGCCTTCATTAAGAACTCAGTAAGAATGTGGAAAACAAACCTAGAGGCCAACTTCAGGACAATCACACAAGTCACTATCAAGTGTGGTATCTATCAAAGAAATGCACTGTCCCTGTTGCTGTTTTGTAGGCCTGAACCCCCCTCAGCAAAATCACATCAAGCTTTGTGCGAGGAGTGAACAAGACATTGACTCACTGGGAAATGGGAATCATGTAGAGGCCCCAAGGAGAGCAGCAACAAGTCCTGAGAGGTCAGCTGAATGGAAAGAACAAGGTCTGGGCTATCAACACATACACCCTGCCAGTCACATACCCCACTGGTATAATAACCTGACCAAAGGAGGAGGTAGAGGCCACTGGCATCAAGCTAAGGAAGCTTTTCAGAGTGCATAGAGGGTTTCACCCCAAATCCAGCATCCTGACATTGTACATTAAGAGGAAGGAAGGAGGCCAAGGACTAGTGAGCCTCAGAGCTACTATCCAGGATGAAACAGGTAAGATCTATGAGTACTATGAAGATAGTCCCAAATGAGGATCTGCTTAGTGAATATCTCAGGCAACAGAAACCCAAGGAGATGCAAAAAGAAGAGCAAGAACCACCATGGAAGGACAAACCCCTGCATGTTACCTACCACCAGCAGATAGAAGAAGTGGCTGATATCGAAAAATCCTACCAGTGGCTGGACAAAGCTGGATTGAAAGACTGGACATACTAGTACTAGTACATACTAGATCTATCAATCCCAAGTGATAGCAACATCAGAGAGAAGGAACATGAGAAACTCCAGAAATAGAAGGGCTCTGAAAGAAGAACTAGAAAAGATGTGGAAGGTGAAGGCAACAGTAGTCCATGTGGTAATTGTAACACTTAGAGCTGGGAGAGTGGCTCTAGCAAATTCCAAGAACATAAATATATATATATATATATATAATTTATTGGGAGCATTTCAGTCCAAATTTGAGAAAGCATGTCTAGTAAACACTATACTAATAAAGACAGAAACTCGACACTACACAATCATAAGTCAAATTCTTACTCTACTGTCTAACTGTCGGGACTAGTCGTAAATACATTACAGATATCTTTAATTACAGTCGGGACCAGTCGTAAATACATTACAGATATCTTTAATTACAGTCGGGACCAGTCGTAAATACATTACAGATATCTGTAATTACAGTCGGGACCTGTCGTAAATACATTACAGATATCTTTAATTACAGTCGGGACCAGTCGTAAATACAGATATCGTTAATTACAGTCGGGACCAATCGTAAATACAGATATCTGTAATTACAGTCGGGACTAGTCGCAAATACATTACAGATATCTTTAATTACAGTCGAGACCAGTCGTAAATACATTACAGATATCTTTAATTACAGTCGGGACCAGTCGTAAATACATTACAGATATCTGTAATTACAGTCGGGACCTGTCGTAAATACATTACAGATATCTGTAATTACAGTCGGGACCAGTCGTAAATACAGATAACCTTAATTACAGTCGGGACCAGTCGTAAATACATTACAGATATCTGTAATTACAGTCGGGACCAGTCGTAAATACATTACAGATATCTGTAATTACAGTCGGGACTAGTCGTAAATACATTACAGATATCTGCAATTACAGTCGGGACTAGTCGTAAATACATTACAGATATCTTTAATTACAGTCGGGACTAGTCGTAAATACATTACAGATATCTTTAATTACAGTCGGGAACAGTTGTAAATACATTACAGATATCTGTAATTACAGTCGGGACCAGTCGAAAATACATTACAGATATCTTTAATTACAGTTGGGACCAGTTGTAAATACATTACAGATATCTGTAATTACAGTCGGGACTAGTTGTAAATACATTACAGATATCTTTAATTACAGTCGGGACCAGTTGTAAAGTTATTTTACCACAAAGCCTACCATATGAGATATAAGTTATTTTAAATGTGAATCCTGTCAACATTTTGATGTTAAAATGGCTTGCCCTAGGTGTGCTCCTGGAAAAGTCAGTGAACCAATACTGAGTAAACAGTTAAGTGAGTCAATAGCCATGCTAGAGCTGTATGAGGCTGTACTTGTGGTATTACAACCTAAATGCTAATGTCAACATTAGCACCTACCTTGAAAAACTAGATGCTAATGTCAACAGGCTATCATATTCACAGTGGTAACAATGTAATAAAGTAACAAGTACTCGAGTTTCATCTGGTTGAACTGTTAGAAGGTTACTTAATGCGTTGACTGCAGTAGATCTCTCTACCTACATGTGAGATGTGCTTGAACACTCTGGGAAGCTAATAAAAGAATCTTGAACTAACTTATTTTTTAGGTCAGAATACTCTTTGTAAAGTCATGAATCATCTTTCCCCACAGGTTATACAGACCTGGATATGAGGTATTGGTATACTGCATTCTTATAAGTGAGACGAGAATACAGCCACCTGCTTACCCTACCTGTTGAAGATCTGTAGGTGGTGCCACCATAATTAATACAGTAGTCTTCTTTGGAGTAACATTATTCCTACTGATTTCTTTACTGTCCATGGAATATGAAGTCTGTTCTTGGAGGTCAGCTTGCAGTTTTCTGCAGTTCCCAGTAGCCTCAGTTTCTTTCTCCCCTGGCATCCGGGCTTCAGCAGGCTTACACTGTGTGCTGCCAAAAAGAGTCTGGCACAGGAAACTCAGCATGTCCTGCAGCATCCTCAAACTGGGGCTTACTGTGTCAGGGTGGCTCCCATATACTCAAAAAAATCCCCCAAAAAACACACAACTTAACTGTCTGTCAACTCAAGGAAAGGAGTTGAATGAGCAGAACAAGTGCAGAAAGGTCAAATGATGACAATGCAGAGAGATCTTTTCCACTTACTTCGCCCTCGCTGCTCCAGCTCTCATCTTCTTATTGCTTCTTTTTTAGATCTTTTTCTCAGTTGAAAGATGTCCAGGCTCAGAACCACAGGCATCCAACACAACAGTGATAAATAGAAATGCTCCTAGCTAACTCTTGCCATATAACTTCTGAGGCATGATTAGTTCTCCATTTATCAAAGCTAAAATATCACGTTGTAAATCTCTCATGTTACGAGTGATGAAATGATGGCGGCGGCAGCAGCAGCAGCAGACAGACAGACTTTGCCAGTTAGCTGGCTTCAGTATCGACAGCCAGAGAAATGCAGCAAAGAGAACCTTCAGAAACCTGCACCCTCACTGCAGCTGAGGCCGACCAATCACTGCAGCCCATACTGGCATGTCTGACTGTCGAGCCAAGAACAAGCCCCTCTGTCAGTGGAGGACAGGTTAGCAGTGTGGACATTAATTTATGCCTTCAATTGTAGGTCGCACAAGAGGAGGGGGAGGGGCGCAGGGTTTCCCCTGTAACCCATGTCCCCTGCAACAATAAAATCTTCTGAGTGATGGCTCCCTCCTCCCTCATTATCAGCAGGCAGCCCCATCTTACCAAGCAACAGCATTTTAATTCTCGACATGTACTGTCCTGACGCTAGGAAAACTACAGTATGACACAGCAAAGAAGTTCCATCTTTGTATAACACCCTCTTTACTTCAAACTGCTGTGTGCAGGACTGTTTTACTGACTGTGCTGCAAACACTAATACCAGCTGCACTGATTATACAAGAGCTCCACTAATTACAGTATTTCCAACCTACAACCTGCAAGAAGTCCCTACTCCCAAATACTGCAATGGTTTTCACTGCAAGCCTGACGATTTGGACATTCTAGTCCATCCCTCAAGACTGTTGTGACTTCCCTACACTGTCTGTGGCTCTCAGCTCCAAGCCCACTGGTTCACAAATATCTAGCTCAGTTTGTACATATGTAACCAGAGACTTATCAGCTCTGAAACAGGGGTTTCTACAGTGAAGAGCTAGAACACAGAAAGAGCAAAAACCAGGGTTAAGCAGCCAAAGGACTTAAATTTTCTTCAGATATGGGTGAGTCACACTAGACCCTTTAGTACCTTAAAAGAAATTCGGTAAAAAAAATATTCTGCATATTTACACAGAGGCTTATCAATTCTAACCATGTTGACAGTATATTAATATATTACATCAAGTTAAATACATTAAAATGAAGTTAACTTTATAAAAAATACAATTAAACAATTTAATACATAATAACAGGTAGTCTTGTAGTTAATTAGTAAGTCAGTAGTGAGAGTAGTCAGTGGTCAGCTGTCATCTGTCATTGTCTAAGGCCTGATGGCAGATGATGAAGGATCTCCTGTATCTGTTTTCATGTGTGTCTGCATGTGAAGGCTGTTTCAGGCCATAATATGTCAACTTGAGATTGTACAACCTGTGATATGGCTATTGCACATGCGCACATCTCAGTGACAATGCTGAAACAATATATCAGGGCTCCAGACTAATTTCTGCACTAATGAGTCTAACATTGTTATTCAGTTGCATCAGCATAACATTTTTTCACAGCACCTTCTGCATCACAATTATGCATTTAATGGGTTACATTTTTCGTCATTTCCCACTGTTATGCAAGTATGTAAAGAAGAGTAATGGAGCAGATAAATGCTTGTCCTAATTTATTTTAAAACAAAATATCTAATAACAATCTCTACCACTGCCGTGGTTTGGTGCTACCTGGTGCTGAAATGCCGCATGAAGGGGAGGTATGGTGTCCACACATTTATCACAATATAAGATGTTCTTCTTTGACATGCTGTTTTTTTAGTATCTCAGTGCAGAACATCGATGCACCGACACCACAGCAGTTTTGTGAGCAATGGCTGGCTGCATTCTTTGCAGAATATATAGAGAGAATTGGCATAAATTTGGCATTCCTCAGCCATGGGAACTGTGCGAACCATGCTTTAAGACAGCATCTCTAACCGTCTCTAACCCTATTAACCCAGGTTAAACAGGATGTTGTTGAGTAGCAGCCAGGTCCACTCCTACTAATTTTTGCTTTTCCCTGACCTTGACTGGAGGGGACTGCCACAATCATACACATACAGACCTACAAAATGTTAGATGTACCAGGGCAACCAAGAAAACTATTTAGTCACAACAGACTTTTGGTCACACTTGCAACTAAATTAGTCACACTCTAGAGCTCTGTTATATTGTGCAGCCCTATTGACTAATGGCAGTGAGTCAGCAACAGATTACCAGTGAATAGAACAAAGGAGGTTCGAGGGGTCATTTTCATAGAGAAATGCCTCATATCTTTTTGAACTAACCTCTTACTGTGCCTGCCTGAAATGAGGAAAATCTGGGATGTGCGATAGCATTTTTCAATTTCGCAATGATGATATGACTTGCAATAAATGGTGTATTTTAGCTATACAGTTCCTATGTCTTTCTGCTTTAAGAGGTACACAGTTACTGTTCAGAATACTGCAATATGGCATCACCAACAGACTGTAGCTGCTTAGATCAGTAAATGACTACACACTACTACATTACTTACTCTGGTAATCAGGGCTCTTAAATTAAATGTGTGGGCCCGTGACTCCTCCCACAAAAACTCATAGGACAAAGCAGACGAAAGACACATTATTCACTCACACAGTGTTCCCAAAGACCACGAACATGTACGAACTGGTAAACAGTCCTCTCAGCATGTCTGGCATCAGTTGCTGGTGCGTTTGCTCCAGTGCTAACTGCTTGCTGGCTGACTGCTTGGTGACTGACTGCTGCCACCTATCCTGTACAGGCAATGAGGGGGAAGCTACTCAGGCTGGGGTCATATGATCAGATCAGCTGTTCTTGCTGAGTCTCTTCAACAAAATTTTTGATGTTTTTTCTTATTCATTTTTTTCTTGAATGAGCTGCCTACCTCCACTGCTGGCATAATGCAGGGTCAATAGTGCTCCCTATCCTGGATTTCCATCATTTATAGAGAAGCACATGGTGCCACCATAATCCTGCCTGCAAGCGACAATCTAGATACACACCCAAGACATCCTATTTACGGTATTCTCAGTATATTCCATGTTAGCAGTCACACATTTAAATCTAGATGCTCACTAATTAACTATACCTGTACTGATGTTATCCAATAATGAAGCTTCTACTTCCAAACCCAATGAACAAGATTTTAGTGCAAATACAAGGAGATCAAGCTCCTAAATCACTAGCTGCTTGGCAAAGCACAGGCATTGGTACTTTGGGGACCCCTCAGTTCCTTAAATTGCTTTCATGTCTCCCCTCACTGTGTTTTCCTTGTGTCTTAGTCCTGCCCACATAAGAATAAAAGAAAAAAAAGCAAGAAGAGAGGAATCGAGGAAACATGAAAACATACTTTTGAAGTGTCCAATTAGTACATTTGACTATATTTTGACTAAAGGTAATACACATTTTTTTTAATCAAAAGACTAATATGAAAATGAAGTCTAAATCAGGTACTGAAATTAACACTGTGTTTAGGGACGTGCTCAAGGACACGGTGCTGAGAGAAGGGCAAATGCCACCACAAATGTTTGAAGAAAACATCCATCCATTCATCATCTACTGGTTTGAAGAGATCAGCCTGTGCATTAATGTGTAAAAACTCAAAAACAGTACAATTGAACAAAATATCTGAATTAAGGGTGGGAGTTAAAGTCAGTCAGAGCCCTGCCTCAAGAAATCCAAACATCTGCATCTCCTTCATCATCATTTTTCCCCCACAAATTCATTTAAAGGGTCATTTAACCCACATTACCAATATGCAGTTTGCATATAAAATATGGTGTCTTAAAGCAGTGTTACATTTTCATATTGTCTATTTTCATGATAGTCTTTCAACTGAACTGTAACTGAACCAATAGTAAAACACCTGGGTCAGACAAAAACAATATGGTATGAGAATATAATCCATTGTAAAGCAAAACAACAGTGATGCAGGAGCCTCTGGCCTTAACATGAGGTTGTCTGTTTGGTACTGTATTTGGACATAGTTGGAACTTGCTAGATTCCTGAGGGAATTCTGAGGGATATTCATGAACATGGACTTCAGACTACAGACGAACAGAGCCAGTCACAAGACCTGCTCTCAGCTACGGCTTAGAGCAGTACCTCTGATTTTCTTCGTATCTTGAACAGGTCTGGCCATTTTGCTCTAACATCAGCCACTGTTAAATACACTGTGTAAAATGCCCCGTTTTTTCACATGCTAAAACTGGCACCAACTCCATGTTTTCACTTGATGTGCAGGCTTTTACATCAACTGAAGATTATTTACTAGTTAAAGGAACCGTACAAGTATAAACAAGCAGATGTACCTTGTGTATACTCACTGCAGTTATTGTACAGTATAGTGAGAAAAGTCAAATTGCAAATATGCTCCGGGCTCGAAAAATCTGGTAGGCTGAATGGCTATCTGATAGTCCAATGTGCAGGGTGGAGGTAAATTTTGGTAGGCCTACAGTGACTGGTTTTCTGTATGATTTCTTCAAAGCAGCAACTGCCAAATGATGCCTATAAAATCAAAAATGCACCATCCCATGCATTTCATCTGAAATCCTGTTGCAAAATAAAGTCTGAATGTACTGAAAGTATGAATTGGTCCTGAATACATGGCAGTAATGGCTACTTTATTTTCTGTAATTCCTAAATTGGTGATGTTGAGAGATGTGTTCTTTACAAAGTCAAATAGCAGAGTGAGTGCCTATGTGTTTACAAGGAGTCTCACAGCAAACAGAATACAAATCAGGATTCAACTGGTTTACATTATAGACCACATCATATGGAAAGGGAACTGCACAACACCTGTTGGTTTGCTTGTCTTTCAGGTACTGTGCCTGCTTCATTTGTTTAAACATACTGGGGACGGCCTAAAGAAGGCTGGAAAAAAACAGCAGTGTGTTGAAGATTTTTAAATCAAATTAAAAGCCAGCTAAATTTGGTTATCGTTTGGTTTATTTTTTAGATGTGACATTCTGCGTGAAGTACAGTGCAGTACAGTAACCTCAGTGGTGTTCAACACTTGTTTTGGCACATTACCTGTGGTCTTTAGTCAAATTCTCTTTCTACCTAACAGCTGTCACTTCACCCTTGTTTTAGTTTACACAATAATGCTCTTTGTTATCTTCAAATGCTGAATGCATTTCAAGTTTCAGATCATTTGTCAGCGCCAACAAGGAGAATGCAATAATTAAAACGCTGATGCGCACTTACCATGAGCTCATGTTCGGTGCGATGTACCCCGAGTTTCTTTAGACCAATAGTCAGGTCGTTGACACAAATGCCTCCATCACCGTTCACATCCAGGACCTGGAACAGCACTTTCAGTCTGTGCTCCTGCTCTGGTCCTCCACATATGTCGCATGGATGCGCCGCGTGGCCGTGGTCCGAGGTCCAGTCAGCGGCCAAGGGCTGTACAGTGACTGGTTTGATTGGAGAAACAGATGAAGGGCCCTCTGCTCGCCCGACTCCCCCGCCGGGGTCGACCCCTGGGTGGGTTTCGGCCGATCGGCACTGGCAAAATACATCGCCAAGCAAGGAGGGCATCAGCGAGCCTTGCCGCTGCATCATGAGTATCCGTCAGTATCCAGCGTTAAACCTCGACCAGAGAGCGCCTAGAGCCACATCTACCGTGATTACCACGTCACGTGTCCACCGGCTACCGAAGCACAGACGGCCGCCAGCCAGTTACCGTACAAATCCACTTTTCACCAAGAACACACCGGAGACGAGAGGGAGCCTATCGCCGGGAAGTGCTCGTGATCAATTAACCCAGCTAGCCAGTGATTTCAACGTAACTAACGTAACTTACTAACGTAACTAACATTCTAGACACCGGCAGAATGAGACGCGTCGATAGTCAGCGCCCAATTAAAATACCATCACAGAGTACATACTGGTCTCGTATTTCGCACACCACGAAAACTGTGTTCCTTTTCGATTGATCCCAAGGTGTAAGATGGTTATTCCGGTATTTAGATGTTGTAAAATTGCCGGTCGTTGAAAAAACAACGGCATTTGGTTTCAGGAACTAGGGTGCGCCGGTCGTCTCGTTGTTCAACGCGATATCTCACCGTGATCGCATCAGTAATTATGAGAGTGACCTGTCTGCAGAAAAGATGTAACTAGTTAGGGTTAGGTATGTACGGCATATGTTAGGCTTTGTGGTAAAATAACTTTAATGTATTTAGGACTAGTCCCGACTGTAATTAAAGATATCTGTGATGTATTTAGGACTGTAATTAAAGATATCTGTAATGTATTTACGAATGGCCCCGACTGCAATTAAAGATATCTGTGATGTAATTACGACTGTAATTAAAGATATCTGTGATGTAATTACGACTGTAATTAAAGATATCTGTAATGTATTTACGACTGTAATTAAAGATATCTGTAATGTATTTACGACTGTAATTAAAGATATCTGTGATGTATTTACGGCTGTAATTAAAGACATCTGTAATGTATTTACGACTGTAATTAAAGATATCTGTGACGTATTTACGACTGTAATTAAAGATATCTGTAATGTATTTACGACTGACCCCGACTGTAATTAAAGATATCTGTAATGTATTTACGACTAGTCCCGACTGTAATTAAAGATATCTGTAATGTATTTACGACTAGTCCCGACTGTAATTAAAGATATCTGTAATGTATTTACGACTGTAATTAAAGATATCTGTAATGTATTTACGACTGTAATTAAAGATATCTGTGATGTATTTTACGACTGTAATTGAAGATATCTGTAATGTATTTACGACTGTAATTAAAGATATCTTTGATGTATTTACGACTGTAATTAAAGATATCTGTAATGTATTTACGACTGTAATTAAAAATATCTGTGATGTATTTACGACTGTAATTAAAGATATCTGTAATGTATTTACTAGTCCCGACTGTAATTAAAGATATCTGTAATGTATTTACGACTAGTCCCGACTGTAATTAAAGATATCTGTAATGTATTTACGACTAGTCCCGACTGTAATTAAAGATATCTGTAATGTATTTACGACTAGTCCCGACTGTAATTAAAGATATCTCTAATGTATTTACGACTGTAATTAAAGATATCTGTGATGTATTTTACGACTGTAATTAAAGATATCTGTAATGTATTTATGACTGTAATTAAAGCTATCTGTAATGTATTTACGACTGTAATTAAAGATATCTGTAATGTATTTACGACTTGCCCCGACTGTAATTAAAGATATCTGTAATGTATTTACGACTAGTCCCAACTGTAATTAAAGATATATGTAATGTATTTACGACTAGTCCCGACTGTAATTAAAGATATCTGTAATGTATTTACAACTAGTCACGACTGTAGGCCTAATTAAAGATATCTGTAATGACAGTTTGGCGAATAAAAATTATTCATTTACTTGAATAGGGAAACTACTTTAGGATATCTACAAATGAATTTTGACACAATGTGTATTCCAATTATATTTTGATTAGTCAAAAGTCCAATTACAGATATCTTTACTGGATTTTTAACTAGTCATAATTTCAATTAAAAATATCTGTAATTTAACACATGTAAAAGATATATTAAATATCTTGTTGGATATCCAAAACTAATATATTACTAGTCACAATTCAATTATAGATATCTGAAATTTGAGTTCTGACTTGTCAATAATGCAATGTAGATATCTTAAATGTGACTTTTGACGAGTCAAAATGTAATTCCAGATATCTAAAAATGCTATCTAATAAGAAGGTTAGAGTAACAATCTAGAATTGCATTTCAGATATCTAAAATATTGTTTTAGCCAGGTCTTGGTTTAGATGAATGATACCTTAACAGTGGCAGGGTTTATACAGACATTAGAAATCACATGTTAACTTACACAGCAGTTCATTAAACATGTACAAACAAGAGCGTGACAACCTATAGGGACAGAGAGGGCTTTAAACTAAAATGAAGGAAAGAATTGTAAGTATTGTAATTCAACCAATAGAATATATAGATTTCACTGTTGGATAGGTAAATGCACTACATGGCAAAAATGTGGACATTATATGTTATATAATTATTGTGACTAATGTGATCATAAAACCATGGACTTTAATCCCTGATAAAACATCAGACTGTGGAGACTAACAGCATGCAGGAGTCAAGATGCATGAAGATGTTAGATAGGCAAATTCTCTTGTGATTTTTTTTATTGTCACTGGCTAATACATTCTGCTATTATGGTCAGTGTAATGATTTTGATGTGTAGTGGTGAAAGCAGCTCTTTCTTTCATCTAACATGAACTGTGAAAGACAGGATCAGAAAAAACAAGAAAACATTGATATAAAATTGCATGTGCTGAGCAGAAAGGCAAAGCAAAACTCTCATATGACAGCAGAGGAGCTGCTAGAAGCACTTGATGAGAAGAACACCTTGTCAAAGATTGCCCAGATAGAGGAAAACATTTTGGATGTAAATGTTGTGCAGTTAGTCAGGAAACTGATAGTGGAAAGAGGCTGACAACAAGTTATCCAAAGCAGAAATCTAAATCTGAAATGGCCATCAGCAAAAATCTGCAGTCTTAAACATACTGTGTGCAACCCTGACTAAAAATATCTCAGACGAGATCTGCAAAGAAAAGTGGCTGAAATTCTTAAATAGAGACTACAAATTAAAAAAACATGGAGAGACCTCTCCTAAAACTCAAGATAGAGAAAGCAAATGCCATTAACAGAAGGTATGTAACAAACATTTAGAACAGTTTATTTGCATAGTTGTCAACTTTCACCTGTGAACCATCCATAACTGATATAAATTATAACAAAGAAGAAAATATTAAAACACCCCTGCTCTATATTTTAGCTGTGAATTTGAACAAGTAGAAATTCAATGGGGTGGAAATTTGGTGGTTAAAAGTGTTTATGCTTTTGTCTTGTTTTTATTTGTGTATTCACTTTTAGGTAGATAATATACATATTTTACAGAATGACATTTTAAGGTGGCACGTGCAGAGGGAGTGTTCCTCGCAACTTTCTTTCTCTATCAAAATATAAATGAAGTATGTTTTAAATGTACAAAAAATATGCTTCTAGTCGTCCATTGCGGTTAGAAGGTTCAGCTTGATAACGAAGAGGATTTTTATTTGCTATTTGAAAACCATAGTTTGCTTGGCTCATTGAGCGATTGGCGTGTGTTTTACCCAATAACAACAGAGAATATAGCAGGGCCGCGAGTTTCTCAGCCAATGGGGTGTCAGCTGGCTGGGCTCCGTGTCCAGCTAACGTAAGCGTTATTACTCGGAAGAAGAAGCCGATTCTGGAAGCCATTACGTTGCGCATATCAATTGAGTAAATCCTACTACTTTTGCGTACAATACGCACAATTACCTCCCTAAAAGAGGATTTTTTGCAATTATGGCATCGGTCGCGAAAAAGAGAAAAATGAATTTCTCGGAGAGAGAGGTGGAAATTATTGTGGAAGAAATAGAGAAACAAAAGCACACACTGGTTAACCACTTCAATGCTGGAGTAACCCACATGGCCAAGAATAACGCATGGGTGGATATTCTGAAAAAGGTGAACGCTGTCACCACCTGTCCCAGAGAGTTGCCCGAGGTGAAAAAGAAGTGGTCTGACATGAAGACGGAGGTCCGGCGGAAAGTGGCCCAAGCGCGGGCTGCGATAGAGGGGACCTCCGCTGACTGCACTCCAGTTCCCGTCATACTCACTGCTATGCAGCAGAGGATCTGTAACCTCCTGGGGGAGGCCACCATCATCAGCTTACCTGCAGGAGACTCTGATGCGGAGATAACGTTACCTGTTACAGTGAACGCCGCCACCACCGTTACACTAACAGAGAGTAAGTTGACTGAAGTTTTCAATCTAATAAAGAAAAGTTCTGCTGGATTCATTTGCAAGGTTGTTCAGAAAATGGACAGAGAGTATCTGTCACAAGAAAGCACTGGATCATCATGAACTTTGACACAATGACTCAAAATTGGGTGCATTTCCTAACATAGGATTGCCTCCTAACCTTCATGATGGTGTGCCATTCCAATCATGCAACACCATAGCATTTTTGTGACTTAAACCCATACAGTTTCTATGTGCAAGTTGAGTTTTTTTTTTCATATTTAACAAAGTTGCATTGTTTTTAAACAAAATGATTTCACTCCTGACTTGAACTGCTGGCATCTTAGCACTAGAGGTAACAAAGTGAGACTTTAGTCCACTCAGAGAAAACCCGTTCACCCATCCTGTTTTATTTTTACTACACATTAATAAGGCATACACATAGATTTAAAGATATCCACCTGATACAATTAAAGACAACTACTTTGCTTTGTATAATAAGTTGTGTTTAATTTGTTTGTCTATTTGAAAATACAGAATTCCTGAATACAGTACTTTTCATTTCAGAAGTTTAACAGCTGAAAACAAAATATTTCTCCTGAAGACTGAGTGAACTTGATGGTACAGTTTGTGTATGAGCTCTCAGCCACTCACACACACAGTGGATTTGTCACTTAGCTCAAAATATGAGTCCTCCTTTGCCTCCATTGCATCCTCCTTTTTTCCATGACCCAGAAACTGGAACATGCTTGTTACTGTTTGCCTGATTTCCAGATCCAGTGGCACCATGCACCACCTTTTTCAAGAAAACTATAACTGGACCAAACCAAAGTGTTTGTGCAGTTTTTTAGCTTTCTGTTTGCATTATATTAACTTTTTAGATGTTGTTATTTCTATTAGTTTGAATGCTGCTATAGTATGCTACAGTGCTGTGTTTTAGCATCTTATTCTGTTTGTGTTTTCATTTAGCTCTTCCAGCTGGCTCAGGTAGTGTCTGTGATGAAGCAAAGCCACTGACTGGTAAGTTTCTTATTCGTGCAATGTCTTTCATACCTGCAACAAGCTATATAGGTGGGACATTCAGAGCCATCAGTATAGATCTTAGACAGAAGGTCTTGGTCCCCATTGTACTATATGTGAAATTGATCATTACATTAAAGAAAATGTGACAGCAGAAAAATGTATTTGTCCAAAAACTGATTTTCAGATCATCTAGTGATATTTCTGGAATATTTAGCCCAGGTAAAAAGCTGTCCACTGCAGAACATCCAGCCGTACTGCATTATGCAAGCTTTTGCTCGGGGACATGTTCTGACCAGTTTCTGTTCATTTTCTGTGCTTATTTGGAATCCTAAGATCCACTATCTGCCATTTTGGTCCATAAACATGGGTTTACATGTAGTATTTGTATGCTTCAGCATCTGTACATCCCGTGCTGTTTATATAATGTATTACATTAAAAACAGACAAATCTTTACTAGAATTTCACACTGAAACTGGAGCAATAACCCAAATGAAGCAACATGTTTTTCAGACAAGTAGTTGAACATTTCTAGACATTATCTTGTATGTAGCTATGTAAGAACTCAATTTTCTGAGCAAGATGGACCAGGCATTACCCAGCGGTGTGTGTGTGTGCACACATGCGCATGCACCATTTTCACCACCAGGACAGCAGCTGAAAAAAAAGTCCTATACAGGCTAAATGCACCAGGTTAAGTGTGACATGGGTCTCGTCTGTGTCTTGGAGTCAGTGTGGATTAACTTCAGATAAAGCAGATGCCTGTCTGCTCAGTGAGCTGTGAAACTTACTGTGTCAATTGGCCTGAGAACCATAAACATCTTACTGGATGACTGATTATCTGATCACATAACAGAAAGACTAGAACAAGACAACTCCACCACTAGCCACAAAACAGTGTAAACCTTGTTTAGTTTTTTTTTTTGTCTCTGTAACTGCTCGTTGTGTCACCATGTTCAAGCAGCTGTATCATTAGGCCTAACTAATCAACAAATATGTTTGTTGCCAAGTATTTTAATAATCAATTTTTAGCAATTTAATGGGTAAGTTGATTCAGCTCTTGTGTTTTCTGGATCCACCCATTGACACTTTTATGCTTTTAGCAAAACTTGAACAAGCATGTGTGAATCCTTCACTCACACAGTAACTCATAACTGTCCTGTCTCCAGCTGAAACAACTTACCACACCCTAGAGGATGGAGGTGTGGTGGAGTACTGCACCACCACTGTAAGTGATTCCACACCCACTGTAGTGGCAGCTGTCGAGGCTCCGGTGGAGATGTTGGCCTCGTCTTCAGCTTCCCCGCTTCCTCCGCAGGGTCAGGCCAAACCTCAGGAGCTGAAGAGCCGCATCGCTCTTAACTCTGCCCGCTTGTTGCAAGAGCAGAGAGTCACCAATGTCCACATCCGACAGATTGCCCAGCACCTGGAGGGCCAGAATGAGCTCTTGCAAATGATGCGGCGCTCCCAGGAGGCTCAGGCATTTGCCCAGGAGAGACAGGCCCAAGCTTTGGAAGGTACGCAGGCTGCCCTGCTTGCATTAGTGCAGATGCTTAGACCTGCACTGAAAGACCTCCGGAAATTCCTGCAGAGTGGAACCGAGGCCACGAACCCCTGCAGCACAGCAGCAGGAGCAGTGGCTGATAGAGTAGGAACAGAGGAGCAAAGCAGGCCTAAAACATCACCACCTCCACTACAAGTTGAGGAGACACAATAGACACTGTGTGTGTGTGTGTGTGTGTGTGTGTGTGTGTGTGTGTGTAACTGCCTCTTGTCTGCAATGGACATAAAGGAGTCCATGCACAGGCTTCAGAGAACAATAAAAAAGCGTTGCCTTACAGAGAGAATTAAATACCGAATTTTACTTATGTTTTATGCAGCAGGGGAAGGTTGCAGTGAAAGTGTTGATTTTGACTTTTTACAGTCTGTCACTAATTGGCAGTGAGTTTATCTTTTTTAACATGGATATGATATTTAAATTATGTTCTTAAGGCAAAGATGCTGAAGGTCATCACCCTGATGTGGTCTAAAAAACAGTCTTGTTTTTAAGACTGGAGTCAGCTGGAGTCTTCAGTTAGTGTGCACTGTGACTAAAGACCTCAATAAATTTGGAAGAAAAATCAACAGCCAGTGTTTTCCCTACAGACTGCATCACTACTAACCAACCAGAAGAGGTCAGTGTGTGTAAACAAGTTTCTTCACTGGAGTGTGAGCAAGGTGCATTTAAGAATGAAAATTGTGATCAAATCTGTGTTCTTTGGGAAATACAGTATATGTTTTTAATTTAGAACTTTTTTTACTTTAACTGTCATACACTTTTTTTCTTGCCAACACTAATAATACAGCTAACAACTACAGACATCCCTGTTACTTAACAGAATTAAAAATCTTAGTTTGAGGTATATTACTGTAAAACTAGAGTGGACAACCTTGTTGATGTAAAAACAAAGCAGTGACAAACAGTGACTCTTTCAAACATTATTGATTAATTAAATTCAATTCTATTTTATTTTTATAGCACCAAATCATAATATAATCATCTCAAGGCACTTTACAAAAAACCCAACAAATCCCCTATGAGCAGCACTTGGTGACAGTGGAGAGGAAAAACTCCCTTTAACGGAAGAACAAACCTCCAGCAGAACCAGGCTCAGTTTGGGCGGCCATCTGCCTCGACCGGTTGGGGTGAGTGGATAGAGCAGAGAGAAAAGAACAGCAACAATAAACAACAAATAGACACTGCAGGTTGGTGGGACCAGTAACTGCACATCAGCGATATACAGCTCCAGGACCAGGGACACCTGCAGAAGGTACAGAGAGAGGGAGAGAGCACAAAGTTAGTGACATGACAGTGTTAGTGTACATTTTGCCTGTATTTTTCACAGGAGTGAAAACCACATCTAAATAGAAAATGAATATTGGACTTGTGTTCACCAGACCACCAAACTATGACTCCAAATAAATGCTGATGTTGCTTTTTATCTGCTGGCTGAGTACTGACTAATTCATTTAACAACTTTATATAAGTGGTAGTGTCAGTTATGTCATTTTTAGCTTGTGATGAAGTTCTGCTTTCAGGTAGCCAGAAACTATCAATTATAGCAGCTCTGATAAGCAGCATTCAGCTAATGGCTCTGACATAGAATACTTATTTTTGATGCTTTGGTACCAGCAGATTAGAAAATTAGATTGCAATGAACAATCTGGCTTCAGATGTTCCACTATGTTTAGCAGCTGGTCTAACAACCGGAAAGATTATTTAAATTGGTTTACAGTTGGGCAGAGCTACAGAGTTGATGATGGTCATAATTATTTGTAGGTTTGTATTTGCCAGGGAGCTCTCTGACATTACATCATTGTCAATATATTCATTAGCAGCTTTATGCAGAGACTAGACTCCTGAACAGTGGCAGCAGCAGCGTCTGTATCTGCAAGTGGTACTGTTGTGCTCCAAGCAATGAATGGTACTGGAAGAAGTGTTCTCCAATAGCTTCTGTAGAGACAACATTATGCATAGAAAATATAATCTCACTGTCAAGCAGGTGGATAATCTGAATGCACATAGTTGGTAGCAGTTACCTTGAGGGACTAGAAACAGGGAAGGGTCTTCTGTCAGCAGGCATAACATCTCGAATCTCTCCAACATGCAGCCACTGACTTTCCCAATATGTGAATGTGTTCCACTAACATTATGATCCACATTATCTTCTTGCATCTCAGGAAATAAAGTGTGGTGGCTGCAAAGCTTGGTACTGTTGATGACAAACTAAGTTCTGAACATGGTCTGACAACTGGTAGCATGGAATTACTGTACCAGATAACAAGCTCATGAGCAACTGCACTAATAAAAAAAAAAAAATTATTGAGAAATGGGTGAAAGTAATTGGCATGTCTCTGTCACATGTGATTATTATTATTAACAGACAGTTACAGAATGAACCTGGTCATACTAGACTATGAGGCAGTTTAAGGGTTCTTCCACTGAATAACTTAGTAGACATTGTAGCATTTACCCTACTAATATTATAATACTGAAAATAGTCCTTCACTAAACTGCCAAACATAGTAACTAATGTGTAGTCACAGTGTTATGATTTAGGTTGTGGGTCAAAGCAGATGTTTGGGCATTCAGTAATTAAACTCCATTTCTTTCCATGACATGTCATATTCTGTGTAAGATTGTTGCTGTTGATTTCTGTGCTTTTCTTTGTGGCGCTGACATTTTCTCTGATGTGCTTGTTGTGGTCATCTTATTTTTTTGCTCGTTTGTGTTTTACGGTGGCTGGGAAACTATAAAGTGACTCGGTATCACCAGCCACTGCTATGGAGTGTGTGCTTTTGTTCTACGACCTTTGTTCACACCTTGTTGCTTGGGGACACACATGACTAGATCTGTCAGCTGGCACATCTGGGAAGTGGTGGTACCCACCGATTTTAGGAAAAGTAACAGTAACGGTGAGCTTGGTCATTATTTATATTACTTGAAAAAACAGCATTTGTTTTTTATAATAAGGAATTCACTTTTGTACATTTAAAAATGACATAGGTTTGCTTTAAACTCATTTGACATACTACTACTACTAGTAATAATAATAATGATGATGATGATGATGATGATTATATTAATAACAACAAAAATGGTAGTAGTAGTAGTAGTGTTTAATTTTAGTTTTTCGCTCGGGAGTGCTCCTCTTCCTCGCACACCTGTGCTCAGACTTTGTGGACGGTCCCTGACTAGCTCCGTGAGATCTGAGACGTTCAGGGAGCCGATCTGAGTCTTGTTCAGCTCCACTAAAGAGGAAAAAGTCAAGGAAGAGTTAGTGCATTGGCCCCGAGAACCTGCCAAGTACCAGGACTCCAGCTGTTTGCAGCGGTCCACAGCTGTACTCTTGTACCCAGTATGAGGAGCAGCCGACCACGGAACGGCACGGTTTGGTGGACGTGTATGTGGTACGGAGTGCTAGTAGTTGGTCGCTGAGCGGCTTGGGTGTTTGCGTGGCAGCTGTCTGCACAGAGCGAGTCTGCATATCTTAGAGAAAAGGCAAGTAACCATCCGAGTTTTTAAAAGAAGAGTGTAAACGTATTTTCAAATATTCAGTTGATTACACAGTCACTGCAGCGACTAATATTTCTGAGATACTGCCATACATTTGTAATGTGGAGTAGAATAATACACGGACCTCATCGTTTCTGCTGTCATTACAGGAAAGATCATGCAATTGCAAATGAAACCGAGCTAGTATTGTTGAATAACAGCCTTTTTTTCAATTCCAGGGCTGAACATCACCTCAGAAATGACTAACCTTAACAAAAAGAAGGCTTAAAGCCAAATACAGTAGATTTTTTCTGTTTCCACGGATTGGTGTTCATCATACCATGAGCACACTCCAGCAGCTGGGCACAATGTCTTTTTTATTGAAAAAGAAGAAGTTCAAGTTTCAAGTGCATTTCAAGTTGGAGGAGCTTACAGCAGTGCCTTTTGTGAATGGAGTGCTGTTTTGTAAGATCCGGCTGATTGATGGTGGGGACTTTGCCATCTTGTCATCCAGGTATTTATAACAACATGTCACTTCCTTGTTGGAACCCAGTAAAACACCTATACACCTATATTGTGTACAATCCACACTTAATGTATTTACAAGCAAAAAGTCAATGACCTTCTTTTCCATTTCAGTAGTTGAGTAAATGCAGTTTTCTACAAATAGAGACGAGGTGTAGTCCTGCCATGCAGGAGTGGACAACACACCCTTGTTTGGTGTTAGACACCGGAGAAAGTGCATTTGATACTGTCAGGTGGAAAACCTATGGAACAGCAGTGGATTATGTGTTATTTTACCCTCCTCATACTTTGTGTAGTTTCTCACTTTCACCCTGCTGTCCATTCATGCTGGGCACCAGCATTAACACAGCCCTCACATACTCCGGGAGTATGCTGAGGGTAAGTGGTTTGCTCAAGGACTCCTAGGCAAAGCTGGTGAGGGAGTTGGGAGCAAAATGTACCCACTGCTGCTAAGATTCCAAGTGGCATCCTTTGAGTCTCAGAAACTCAAAGTCCCAAACATTGTCTCATAATGTCTGTTCAAAAGTACAGAAACATACAGGAACTTTTAACTGCATTAGGAAGTTGGTACATTACTTAGACTGAGTGGGGACAATATGTAGCAATACTGAATGTATCTCTGTTCCACAAAGGAAGAAATGTTGAACTAACCCTTTAATTATTAACAGTTACCCAACCTTTATCTTCTGCCATTGGTGTATGCACCTTACTGGCATGACTTCAATAAAACATAACCTAATAGCATCTGTGGCTGAATATGAGTAAGCTCTGGGGAGGTGCCATAGCAGGCCTCAAGGTTCAAAGGATCAGACAAGCCTTTAGGATTTTGCATGTTTTAACCCATTTAGGGCATTCCACATCACACTCTGTCTCACACTTTCTGTACATTTGTCATTTTAACTTTTTTCTCTACACTTAGGTCAATCTTAGCTTCATTTTCATGAGAGTTTACGAATAGTTCAATATTTAAGGAGATATGCTAATTTTCTTTCTTTCTGAAACTGAAGATCAATAGCCATGTCATAACTGTGTGGAGCAGTTACCAGGATGTGGTTAGCCAAGCATTGCATAAAGATTGGGGGCGACATCTAGAGTGTCCAAAGCTTAAATACACCTGTCAGAGCAGCTCAGAAGCTTCTAAATTAACATTCAAAGGAAAACAGTAGAAATGGAAATTTGTGGCCTTAGGGCAAGTTCTGTATTCTATTTCTTCACAGTTTATTCACCTATCCAATGCATTCTTGGGAGCAGATTTGATATATTAAGTTTCAAGTCAGTGCATGTTGATGTTCATGCAGTAGTGAATGTTTGCTTTGTAATGAACCGTGCAATGCAGTGTAATGGAATGGTAACAATGTACCCAGCTGAAGGTGAGACAAACAAAATAAGAAACAGATAAGGCAACAACGCAAGTAATTAGCTGCAGGGACATTTTTTTGAACAATACCAATGGAAATATAAAGTGTAGATAACTGTGGTGATTTTGCCTGGTGTTTGGTTTGGCATTTGAACTGAGAACTTAAGAGCTGCTCAGGAGCTAGCTGTACTCACAGTGTAGCTCTAGAAAAGGGAAGTCTGGCCATTCTGATCTGCTGCTCATTCTCCTGTTTGCTCTGACTGGAATGAATCTTCTTTTTAGTTCACTATTTAATGCCAGGCGTATTTACACCTTCTGAAAGCCAACGCTTTAAATTCTATAAAGATGCCCCATAAATGTCTTGCTATGGTTAACCTATACATGCTCCAGATGTGTTTCAGGGTTAATAAAGGATGTGGCTTATAAGCCTCTATATTTAGATTACCCTTCCAGTTTTCAAAACTGTAAATCTCATTAGATTCTCATAGAACTACCTCATTGCACTATTATCACAACTTTGTTAAAACCTTCTTTCTTAAAGCATGAAAGTAGCACTCCACATAAATTGCAGTAGGCATGACATGCCATATTAAAAATGTCTCATCTTGCTCCTGCATAGAGGACAGCAGCAATATCATCTTTGATTCATAGTAATCTAAAAAACAGCATTCATGCTACTCAGTCTATTTTTCTCTTTTCTTTTCTTCCAAACACTCAAATTTAACCAAAACAGGCCAAATAAAATGATTGGAATCGTTCCCAAGTCCCAAGATTGATAGTTGTGGGTTTAAATAAATAATAGCCATTGGATGGTAAGTCTTTAAATTTGTTACAAATATTTATCTCCCTCTCAAAATGAATCATAATGACTAGCTTTAATTCTAGCAGCATTGAGCCTGGTTCACACTGACACATTCACACCTAAGGGATATTTAGGGTCACCAATCAACCTAATGCATTTGGACTGTGGAAGGAAGCCAGAGTACCCAGAGAGAACCCATGCAGACACTGGGAGAACATACAAACTCCACACAGAAAGGTATGCTTCAAGCCAGATCAGAACCCAGAACCTTTTTGCCATGAAGCAGCAGTGCCAACTACCGCACTACTGGGTAGAACATAGTGAATGTTATACCATTAATCCTTAATCGCAGGAAAGCAGTGTCTTTGTAAGCCTCGTAGCATGCCTCCTAATGAATGAATTCATAGACGTCTCTATTCAGAGGGATGGGATCCTAGGGTTACTAGTATACCTGGAACACATCCGTTATCAGATTGTGACAGACATCACACCTGTCTGACATTTTCACTCTCCCTGTACGCCTCTGCAGATTTCCAATAACCAATCCTGGTAGTGCAATACATTGCAGCATGTCACCTATGTTATCTCAGTAAACAAAGTGCAGAATTAGCCTTTTCAGAACTTCTCAAAGCACATTTAGACAAGATTAGTATATCTCCATGTGGGTATCTAGGAAGAAATACTTCTTAATACCATTGATTCATAAATTTGAATTTCATGTTATTCAGTTAATCTCAGTAATAAACTACTGGCACTAGTGGGAGTATCTAAGTACATTAAGTGCATGTAAGTACATTTTGAGGTGCTCACATTTCTACTCTATTCTACTTTATTCTTCTATTTCACTCCATTTTAGAAGGAAATATTGTACTTTGTAGCAAAGATTCACAACAAAAACATGTAGTACAAAGGTATCTACCAGGAATGTGCAGTTGCATGCTAAAAGATGGTGTGTTTGTATGTTGAGTGAGATGTGTTGCTACATTACCTGCATTCAAATGAATGGTTGATCTGAATGCAACCGTACCCCACTCCATATATATGTCAGTTATAATTACAGTTTACTTGAGAGCTTAAATACTGTTGTAAGAAAAATGTCATTACTGAAAGCATGATGCATTTTTATAGATGCATGAATGAATGAATGCATGAATGAAAAACTTTATCATTCTCATTGTGTTTTTTATAAGCCACCATTTGTTCAAAATTTACCTTCCATCGAACCTCAGGCATTCACCTGCTAACTCAAGTATTTTCTGCATGCGTGCATGCACAGACATAGAGACACATACATACTGTACATACACTAGCTGTCAAGTAACAGGAGATTTTAAGTGTGGATGTCTTCGCGTGTATCCGTATGTTCTTGCTTGTGTGAGTCTATGTGCATTAGGCTCACACAAGCCACCCACACACATTTGACACACAGTGACACATTTTGAGTGCATTAGGCTCACACACAAAATTAAGACAGTGACCAGTGGACGACAGAGCTTTCCAAATGGGAGTTTTTGTATATAGTACACCTCAGCACAAGTGAGTATTTACTACAGTGTACCACAGAAGATCTAAAACCATATCAGATATTCTTTCTTTAGATTGACATGGTTTCATATTTAAAGAAACACATTTGTCAGTGAGATTCAGGAGTTTCTTGTTGATGGCTAACAACTGTTACAGGTTCAAAGTGCAATATTTAGAGCAGTCCATTAGCAGAAATGGAATATAGCATTCCGAAATATACTGTGAGTGTGTAAACACCAAGAAATACCAACCGTTGCATTTACATAATCCTAGAATGAGCCTTTTAAATCTTCATAGGGAGCAGGTCTCCATGTTTCTGCAGTAGTCCAGAATAGACAAACCAAACACTGGCTGTATTTTGAAAACTCAACAGTTGATGCCACTCAATCTTTCACATTTTACACGCTGCACCTTGAATGTCAGAAGTCTTTAGAAAGATTATTTAGTCATATTCTATTGAATAATTGTGGTTATCTAAATGCAGAGGGTTGTGTCAGGAAGGGCATCCGATGTAAAATTTAAGCCAAATCAAACATGCGAATCACAAATATGACTTCCATACCAGATCGGTCGCGGCCCAGGTTAACAATGACCGCCACTGGTGCTGTTGACCTACAGGGTGCCAGTGGAAATTGGACTACTGTTGGTCGAAGAAGGAGAGGAGGAAGGCGTGTTCATAGGCAAAGAGAGAAGAGGAAGGGCAGGAGTGTAGGACTTAGAGTAGGGACTTTGAATGTAGGGACTTTGTCAGGGAAAACTAGAGAGTTGGCTGATATGATGGAGAGAAGAAAGGTGGATATGTTGTGTGTTCAGGAGACCAAGTGGAAAGGTAGCAAGGCCTATAGATTAGGAGCAGGGTTCAAGCTGTTTTATTATGGTGTGGATGGAAAGAGGAATGTTGAATGTTGTCAGTGGTTACGCCCCACAGGTAGGATGTGAGTTAGAAGAGAAGGAGAAATTCTGGAGGGAGATGGATGAGGTGATTCAGGGTATCCCTAGTGGTGAGAGAGTGGTGATTGGGGTAGACTTCAACCTGTTGGTGAGGGAAACAGAGGTGACGAGGAAGTGATGGGTAAGTTTGGTATGCAGGACAGGAATGCAGAAGGACAGATGGTGGTAGACCTCGCAAAAAGGATGGAAATGGCTGTAGTGAACACATTTTTCCAGAAAAGGGAGGAGCATAGGGTGACATATAAGAGTGATTACATCTTGTGCAGATGTTCAATTCAATTCAATTCAATTCAATTCAATTTTATTTGTATAGCGCCAAATCACAATACAAATCATCTCAAGGCACTTTACAAAAACTAAAACTAAAAACCCAACAATTCCCTTATGAGCAAGCACTTGGCGACAGTGGAGAGGAAAAAACTCCCTTTAACGGAAGAAAAAAACCTCCAGCAGAACCGGGCTCAGTTTGGGCGGCCATCTGCCTCGACCGGTTGGGGTGAGTGGATAGAGCAGAGAGAAAAGAACAGCAACAATAAACAACAAATAGACACTGCAAGTTGGTGGGGCCAGTAACTGCACATCAGCGATAAACAGCTCCAGGACCAGGGACACCTGCAGAAGGTACAGAGAGAGAGAGAGAGGGAGGGAGAGAGCACAAACTAGGGGAGAGAGAGAGCACAAGATTAGTAACATTCAATGGTGGAATATACATGAGGTGGGAGAGGGGGGGGGGGCTCAGTGCACCGATGGTCCTCGGGCAGTCTAGGCCTATAGTAGCATAACTAACTAAGGGATGGTTCAGGGTTGCCTGAAGCCAGCCCTAACTATATGCTTTGTCAAAGAGGAAGGTTTTAAGTCTAGCCTTAAAAGTACAGAGAGTGTCTGCCTCCTGAACCCAGGCTGAGAGCTGGTTCCACAGGAGAGGAGCTTGATAGCTAAAGGCTCTGCCTCCCATTCTGCTTTTGAGAACTCTGGGAACCACAAGTAGGCCTGCACTCTGAGAGCGAAGTGGTCTATTGGGATAATATGGTACTATGAGGTCTTTAAGGTATGAAGGAGCTTGATTATGAAGGGATTTGTATGTGAGAAGAAGGATTTTAAATTCTATTCTATATTTTACAGGGAGCCAATGAAGAGAAGCCAATATAGGAGAAATATGATCTCTCTTGCTAGTTCCTGTCAGGACTCTGGCTGCAGCATTCTGGATTAATTGGAGGCTTTTTATTAAGATATTAGGACATCCAGATAGTAATGAGTTACAGTAATCTAGCCTTGAGGAAACAAACGCATGGACTAGTTTTTCTGCATCATTTTGAGACAGGATGTTCCTAATTTTGGAAATGTTGCGCAGGTGAAAGAATGCAGTTCTAGAAATTTGTTTTATGTGTGAGTTAAAGGACATGTCCTGGTCAAAAATAACTCCAAGGTTTTTTACAGTAGTGCTGGAGGCCAGGGCTATGCCATCTAGAGTAGCTATAATTTTAGAAAAGTTATTTCTGAGATTTTTAGGCCCAAATATAATGACTTCTGTTTTCTCAGAGTTTAAAAGTAAAAAGTTACTGGTCATCCAAGCCTTTATGTCAGTTAGACAGGCTTGAAGTCTGGTTAACTGGTTTGTGTTAACAGGTTTAATAGATAGATATAACTGAGTGTCATCCGCATAGCAGTGGTAATGTTTCAACCTGAAAGAGATCAGTGACTGCAAAGTAGTGGTTGGGGAGAGTGTAGCCAACAGCATAGGATGGTGGTGTGTAGGATGACTCTGGTGGTGAGAAAGATGAAGAGGACAAGGGCAGAGCAGAGGACCAAGTGGTGGAAGTTGAAAAGGGAAGAGTGTTGTGTGCCTTTCAGGGAGGAGCTGAAACAGGCTCTGGGAGGTCAGGAGGTTCTTCCAGATGACTGGACAGCTACAGCTAAAGTGATCAGGGAGACAGGTAGGAGGGTACTTGGTGTGTCATCTGGAAAGAGGAAAGCAGATAAGGAGACTTGGTGGTGGAATGAGGAAGTTCAGGAGTGTGTTAAGAGGAAAAGGTTAGCTAAGAAGAAGTGGGACACTGAGAGGACAGAAGAGAACAGGCAGGAGTACAGGGAGATGCAGCGTAAGGTGAAGGTAGAGATGGCAAAGGCCAAACAAAGGGCGTATTAGGATCTGTATGATTGGTTGGACACTAAGGAGGGAGAAGTGGATTTGTACAGGTTGGCGAGGCAGAGAGACAGAGATGGGAAGGATGTGCAGCAGGTTAGGGTGATCAAGGACAGGGATGGAAATGTGTTGACAGATGCCACAAGTGTGTTGGAAAAATGGAAGGAATACTTTGAAGAGTTGATGAATGAGGAAAATGTTAGAGAGCACAGAGTAGAAGAGGTGACTATTGTGGACCAGGAAGTAGCAAAGATCAGTAAGGATGAAGTGAGGAAGGCTTTGAATAGGATGAAGAGTGGAAAGGCTGTTGATCCTGACGACATACCTGTGGAGGTATGGAAGTGTTTAGGAGAGGTGGCAGTAGAGTTTTCGACTGGGCTACTTAACAAGATCTTGGAGAGTGAGAGGATACCTGAGGAATGGAGGAGAAGTGTACTGGTGCCCATCTTTAAGAACAAGGGAGACGCGCAGAGTTGTGGAAACTAGAGAGGAATAAAGCTGATGAGTCACACAATGAAGTTATGGGAAAGAGTAGTGGAGGCTAGGCTGAGGTCAGAAGTGAGCATTTGTGAGCAGCAGTATGGTTTCATACCAAGAAAGAGTACCACAGATGCAATATTTGCTTTGAGAATGCTGATGGAGAAGTACAGAGAAGGCCAGAAGGAGCTGCATTGTGTCCTTGTAGATTTGGAAAAAGCG